>NW_025533466.1:990000-1187500 GCF_020615455.1 Coregonus clupeaformis
CCCCTCTAACCAGTGCCTCCACTCTTCCAACGCCATCTTCACTGCGAGTAGTTCTCGATTTCCCACGTCATAGTTCCTCTCAGCGGAATTGAGATGATGGGAGAAGAAAGCGCAGGGATGCAGCTTTTGGTCCTGGACAGAACGCTTGGACAGGACGGCCCCCACTCCGATGTCCGAGACGTCAACCTCCACCATGAACTGATGGGACAGGTCCGGATGGATTTGGGTGTGGTAAAACGGTGCTTCAGATCCAGAAACGCCCGGTCAGCAGCCGGGGACCACATGAACAGTGAGTGCAGAGAGGAGGGAAGCCAGGGTGCTGTAACCCCAGATGAAACAGCGATAGAAATGAGAAAACCCCAGGAAGCATTGCAGCTGCACTCTGGATGTGGGTTGAGGCCAATCCACCACCACTCTCACCTTGCCAGGATCCATCTGCATGTTCCCTGCAGCGATGATGTATCTAGGAAGGAGATGGTGGAGTGATGGAATTTGCATTTTAACAAAAAGCTGGTTCTCCAGGAGACACTGGGGGACTTGTTGGACGTGGATGACATGTTCTTGAGCTGAGCGGAACCGGTTCAACATGTCACGGAGAACATCGTTAACCAGGGCCTAGAACACTGCAGGGGCGTTGGTCAGTCCGAATGGCATCACCAGGTATTCGTAGTGCCCGCTAGCTGTGTTAAAGGCGGTCTTCCACTCATCTCCTTCCTGTATCCGCACCAGATGGTAGGCGCTTCGAAGGTCCAACTTAGAGAAGATCGTAGCCCCCTGGAGAGGCTCGAAAGCCGAGGTGAGGTGTGGTAGCAGATAAGGTTTTTTAACCGTGATGTCATTCAGGCCCCGGTAGTCGATACACGGGCTCAGGGTTTTGTCCTTCTTCTCCACAAAGAAGAACCCTGCACCGGCGGGAGAGGCAGAAGGATGGATACACCCTACAGCCAGGGAGTCCTCAATGTACCTTTCCATTTTCTTGGTCTCCGGACCCGACAGGGAATAAAGCCGCCCCCGAGGTGGTGTAGTGCCCGGGAGAAGGTTGATAGCGCAGTCGTAGGTCCGATGCGGAGGAAGTGATGTGGCTGGAACGGCGGAAAGGTCCAAGGCTTCTCCCAAGCCCACAGGAAGACGTCCCGGGGCAGGCTTCAGGCAATGAGCATGGCAGAACGGGCTCCAACCCTTGATATAACCAACAGTCCAATCGATAAGGGGATTGTGCCTCTGGAGCCATGAAAACCCCAAAACCTGAGGAGACTCGATGAGCAGAAATTGCATAGACTCACTGTGGTTACCTGACACGTGCAGGTTGATATGAACTGTATTATGGGTGACTTTACCAATAGAGTGCCCATCTAGCACTCTGACGTCCATGGGAATGGAGAGGGGTTGAGTGAGGATTCCCGGCTCTGACACCAGCGTAGTGTCCATAAAACTCTCGTCGGCCCCAGAGTCAATGAGTAACTGGAGAGATTTAGATCGGTCACCCCACAGCAGGATGGCATGGAGAGGGGTACAAATAATGGGAGATTGGACATTCTCTGTATGGCCCACCAGCGTACTCGTACCTACTGATGAGCCTGGTCTTTTAATGGACAGGTAGAAATGTAATTTACATTTTACATTTTAGTCATTTTAGCAGACGCTCTTATCCAGAGCGACTTACAGTTAGTGAGTGCATACATTTTTCATACATGTAATGACCTGTAGTCCCACAATACAGACAGCTCTTGGTGTTCAGTCTGCGTAAACATTGTGCAGGAGACAATCTAGCTCTGCCAAGTTGCAGAGGCTCCGGAGGAGGCGAGTCGGCAGAGCTCTGTGATTCCCGGGGGAACTCGGGGAACCTCGGATTCTCTCGGTAATGTAGACACCGGGGACTTCCGGGATTCCTCGGAGGCGAGGTGGGATCCTTGGACGAGTGAATGTGACTGGGAACAGACCTCCTCTCCCTCCTACGTTCCCGTAGCCATCCATCGATCCTGTATGGTCAAGGCGATGAGAGAGTCGAGATCCATGGGCAGCTCCCGGGCTGTGAGCTCGTCTTTAACCTCCTCCGATAATCCATGAAGGAACGCGTCGAACAGGGATTCCGGGTTCTAGGCACTCTCGCCGGCCAACGTGCAGAAATCGACCGCATAGTCTGCCACACTATGGGAGTTTTGACGTAGTAGGAGTAGCTTCCGAGCAGCCTCTCTCCCGGACAATGGAGAATCGAACACCTTTTTCACCTCCCGTGATGAACTCCTCCAGACTGAAGCACACGGTGGATTGTTTTTCCCACACCGCCGTAGCCCAGGCGAGAGCCCTCCCGGACATCAGCGTTATAAGGTACGCTATCTTTGAGCGGTCCGAGGGAAAAGAAGAGGGCTGCAGCTCGAAGATGAGGGCGCATTGGGAGAGAAACACCCGGCAGGTTCCTGGGTCCCCAGCGTAATGCTCTGGAGGAGGAGGTAAGTAGGGTTCTCGGGAAGCTGGGGTAGGCTGGGGAGAAGCGCCGCTGGTAGCGGGGTTACTGAGAGCTTGGGGGGTTACTGTTGTGGCTTGCTGCCTGGTATGTAATCCACAGAATTGCTCCAGCAACGCAGTGAAAGCATGGTCATGGCGTCCCGCCAATGTCTGGAGTCCTTCCATAAGGTTTTGAAGTAACTCCTCGTGTCTTCCAATTGCGGAGCTGGTCCGAGTCTGCTGGGTCAGTCATGGCCAGTTTGTACTATCAGGTGAAACAGATCAGGGTGTGACACACAGATGTACTGCCAGGCGAAACAGATCAGGGTGTGACACACAGATGTACTGCCAGTTCCTTAATATGTTGACATGCGGTGATGTGGCTGAAATGCCAAGGCTGAATTTTTGTCCCAGTCTGCCCCTGAACTTAGCCTTAAGATGCTTTTGGGAAACCGAGCCCAGAGCAGTAGGAATCTACTGTATATTGTGTATATTGATTTGGTGTGTCCACTTGATTTGATGTCGAAATGAGTGTGCCCTGACCTGCCATATACTGTATACAAATGGTTAGTCCTGCCTTTGCATCTGAAAAACTGACTTGATCGCTCTTTTATCGTACAATGCGTTAATAAATAATAATATATGACATTTAGCAGATGCTTTTTATCAAATGCAACTTGCAGTCATGCATGCATATGGGTGGCCCCAGGAATCAAACCCACAATCCTGGCGTTGCAAGTGCCATGCTCTACAAACTAAGCCATACAGGCCCCCGTTTAGTATTACGTTTGTGTACCGCCACACATGAGATGAATGATTATTTGATTTAGCCCATTAATGTAATTAATGCACGTAGTCTTTGGTTCATTAAGCCATCTTGTGCCATGATAATAAATCCCAGATTACATCCCATGTTATATAATCCTACATTAGCCATAGAGAATATAACAGGCACTAAATCCTATGGCATCTTTTTGAAGAAGAGGCACCACTGTGGCATCACCAGAGTTAAGATATCGTCACACGGTTTAAGCCATGTTCTGAATATGAAGACTTAGCTAAATCTCTCAGCTTAACTTTATCTCATATCAGACACTTCAGGGAAAGTGCTGTGGGTTGGAGTTTTCATCCCCGCGGTCTGATTCGTTAGGGGCTTCCTTCACTGCAGCCACTATCCATATATCTCCTCTCCTCCATCCAGTCTAAATGACTATAGTCGGCTGCTCCCCATCTCCTCTGGGGATTAGTAGAGCTAAACGCAGAGAGAGGCTCAGTAGTATATGTGCGATGGCTGCTCTTCGGATCGCAATTTCAACCAGTGATTGAGGGGAGCAGGGAGCTTCGTGTGGCCCCCACTGAGCAAGCCAAGCTGTGAGGCGCCATGTTGCCAAAATGACCTCAAACCGACATTAAAGCAACCTTCGGCGGGATTTAGCGGGCCGGCATTCTCGCTGGAACGCGATGATAAGGCTGCAGATTAACTGATGAGACTGGAGGGGATGAGACCGACCCCCGCGATACATGAGATTAAGGAGACACACCTACCCCCCCCCCCCCCCCACCCACACACACACACACACACACCAAAGCCAACGGCATTTGGTCAGCAGAAATCTGACATCTATTTTAATGTGATTTGTTACATACCGCATATTGCTCTGTATCGTTGCAGGTGGCTGTAGATCTATCTGCAGAATTAGTGTAAAACATGATAGGTTATTTAAAAATACGCGAACAGGTATTTGGTCAGCAGAAACATCACATCTATTTTGATTTGATTTTTTCTTCCCTGCGTACAGCCCTCTATGTATCTTCATAGGTTCACAGCTTTAGAGTTACCTGAATAATTGTACTAAAACATATGATAGATAATTTAATCTCCTAAATGCAGAGACATCGTTAGGTACCTCTATCGAACTCTAAAGAGCAGATGGCCAAACTGTATATTTCTCCCATTAATCGAAGGCAAATATTCATCACAGATGAGATCCCTTAAAGGGGCAATCTGCAGTTGCTTCATCCATTTTTGGAATTATAAATTAATTATATATACACCCATTGATTCTTGAATAATATAATTTATAAATGCCTCATGAGCTTAGTTCAACTGTCTTACCCAATCAGAACCCCAAATATAAACTTGTTTCACTCTAGTGTTTATAAACATTGTAAATGTAAACAAACACTGTATTGCCTCAAAACATGCTTAAAACTATAATTGTGATATCTTGGATGGTCAGTCTTTGCATCCACAGCTCCGTCTATAAATTTGAGAGTGGTTACATTTCTCCAGACGCATCCCTTTGCTTTTTACCAAAACGCTTTGTTATTTTTTCAACTGCAGATTGGCACTTTAACCATAGTTAATCTAGAAAGGTTTATACAGGTTAGGACACAGACAATAAACTGGAGGTTGGGCACAAAGCAAATTCTCCAAAAGCTTATTACCTGAACAAAACAATACCCGAGTGAAGAAAGCAAGCATTTACTGTATATCTAACCCTCCAGAACCAGATCTGTGCAACCTCATCACTGTGCACCATCATCGCTCAAAACATTATTCCTCTCAGAACAAAAAGCCATCTAACAGTGTGTGGGTTCATTTTGGTTGCTTCACCCCTGCTGCAAGGCCAGGAGATCACCCTCCCTTTTATATTGGCTGAGCACCAGCTCTCACTGACGGACATGCTGCTGACAGTGATGCATGGAGACTTATCGCTCTGCAGGCAGAATAACAGGGCCGTGCTATGTCCTGCATGATAATAATATCAATGGGCTGTAAAAGGAAGCCTGCAGGCTTAATCAATAGCCATGGAAAATATTATGTCATGCCTGCTCTCCAGAGGGACTGATTAGCCTCGTGTATTGTAATCAGTGGAAGATACATGAACAGACCTGATGAGTCTTCTCGCTCAGGCTCCAAGTTGGCCCAGGGAGAATAGGAGAATAGGATGGAATAGGACTGACAGTACAAAGATGATATCATAGAGGATAAACAGGAAACAATATGTGGAGAGGCTCCATTCGGAGATCAGCGACCCCATCCGGTTTATTCAGTTCTATACACTATGAAAGTGATATGGAATTTTTTGGCATCTTGTTATTGTTTGACATACCTTTGGATAGACTTCTAGTGTGCGTCATTCTGAGTGACATTTTAAAAAAAAAGACAGGTGTTGGATGGGAATCTTGAAATGAACAATTGTTGCCCTATTGTTCGTTATCTAATTTTAGACTCAAAGAACTCTCCACATTCGCCTGTCCACTTACTATTGGCTTGTAATATTCCCTGGATGAGTGTAGTGTCAGATAATGGCCTGCCTCCCAGATGTCTACCTTTCTATTTATAACATAGCAACGTTAAACTGCCTTAACAATCAAGTGAAGCCCGTTTCTTACTCTATATTGTAAAGTAACAGGTTGTAACTTGATGCTTGAGAGATTGTGTTTCTCTGCAGCCAAAGGTTTGATTGAATATGTACATGTCCTGTCTAAGAAGCTGTGATGAGATGTGTGAGTTAGGCTTAATCCAATCTTCAAGGTCCACAACACAACAGCTTTCTGTCATTACCAATGTTTCCCTCACTCTACACACTCAGCCACATCAATACTCACTGGACGTGGTGTGCTGAATGCGAGCAAAGAAGTAGATTTAATTTTCCTGGCGGACTTGAAAACAAACATATTATGTATGCCAAAAGCACTCTGATATTTGAATAATAAAACAACTCGACATTCAAATCTGAGCATGGCTCTTTTTAAGCAGAACCTGCTCACTCAATTTGTTTGAATTTGACATAGCTCACAAACTAGTGGGCAACATTTATTCTCCCTCATTAAGCATTGTTCCCATTCAAGTTGCATTCGTCTTCTGTTCCTCAACATGCCAACTATAGTTCCCATCACACATACTGTTGGTAGCCTACTACAGGCTGGAAAGCGACTGCCTCTTCAAGAGCCCTCTAAACACAACTACAACAAAACACAAAATGTCACGATTATGTACGTTTCCCCGACAAATACAAAGGAGTGCCTCTTCACCTGTCAATCTGACCATTAACATTCTGTCAGCTCCCCAAACCAAGCTCCACATTTTACTTTCCCACATCGCAGAGCAGGGAGTTTGGACAAAAGAGGCCTACACTGATGACTGGATTACCTCATGCCCTCTCACTGAAGTGGCTGGTCAGACTGTTCTCTGTCTATCTTCCTTTATAGTGTACAAGCAGAGAGAGATGGAAGCAAAGAGCGAGAGAAAGAGAGAGCGAGAGAGAGCGAGAAAGAGAGACAGAGAGAGAGAGAGAGAGAGAGAGAGAGAGAGAGAGAGAGAGAGAGAGAGAGATAAGTAGAAACCATAAGAGAGAGACCTCCCTGTTCTGCATTCAGACCAGAGTGTATAAGTAGGCCAAATGGGGCAATTAGTACAGATGGAGATAGGAGATAGGGTTTACTCTAAACAGTGGACTGTTACCTCACCAGGAGTGCTCTAGAGACATCGTTCAACCTACATGAACACCCCCCAGACCACCATTACATTACATTGATCTCACCATGTACAGGAGCCAGTAGACAGATATCTGTTCCACAGCAGTTTAGTATGTAAACGCTACACCACAGACACATTGAAACACATTGAGTAAAATATTGCAGCCCTTATGATTATGGATAAGAAGTGTATGGTGGTCCTCTGCAGGATAAATGATTTGTCATTGATCAGGTATCCAGGTTGAGAGTTGCGAGCAGTAGTGTTAGATGGAATCATAGCTTGAATAGCTCAAAGCTGTTAGCAGTAGGTGGCTCTGAGTGTTTCAAATCATAAATGAATTGGAGATGCAGGTAATACCTCACTGGACCGAGCTCATCGATTTTGACCTGTTTGGCAGACACTGTGGAACGCGAGGCGCTGCATTTACTGATTTAACCTTGAGCTGCTGAATAATTTTATTTTCATTTGATGAAGGACCAAGTGTTTTATCTGAGACATTGAGAGTTCACGCTACACCTTCGGTGGGATCAAGCAGAGTATTTAGAAGAATAGGCAGGTGATAGTGAGTGGTAGTCAGGGTTTTAATCGTTAAGGACTGCAGTTTTGTGTGGCTAATTGAAGAAAATATGACTTTGATGTGGTTATTTTTGGTAAGACAATATTTTAATATTCCAAAGTGCAAAGGCTAAATATTCCAAAGGCTCCATCATATCTACTGTGATGTCGGCCCAGCAGGTTGCTCTGGTAATTGTGTCTGACATTATTATTTTGTTTAGCAACAACAGGCTGAATCCTCCTGAGCTTGAGGCTACACTCCAGACATCTCCACACCCATGAGAGATGGCAGAGAGAGAGAGAGAGAGAGAAAGAGAGAGAGAGAGAGAGAGAGAGAGAGAGAGAGAGAGAGAGAGAGAGAGAGAGAGAGAGAGAGAGAGAGAGAGAGAGAGAGAGAGAGAGAGAGAGAGAGAGAGAGAGAGAGAGAGAGAGAGAGAGAGGAAGAGAGAGAGAGAGCACTGTGACCGACATTCTGCATTGGCGGTAGAAGGCAAATTGATTTTCTCCACGTGGATAGTTCTGGTATGGTGGCTGCTTTGGGCAAAGGGGAATAAGAGATATGTCATAGCCACTTGACCACATTGGCCAACAGAATGAGGAGATGGAAACCCAGAGGCGACAATACTGAGGCTTTGCTGTGTTAGGCCTTGCAAAGCCCCTTTTCTGTATGCTATTGGATAACTATAACTTCTACCACTCAGGGAAATCGCCCTGAACAGTTGAAGTAATGCTTTAACCTATTCTGTGCTTCTGGTCAGCGAAAGTGAAGAATCAATACTGTCAAATGACCAACTGACTGGTACTATCAAGGTTAGATCTTCAAAGCTGTGTAACTAAAGTCAGTTGGTGCTGTTTGTCCTGTAGGTTTGATTTTATTGTTACTGGAATGTTTTGAGGTGGCTGTAGATCACTGCAGAGGCCAAGTCCAATATGTCACCCCACCAACGGCATTACGACTGGGGAGTTTAAAGGTGCGGAAAGTGGAGAGTTCTAAAACTGTCACTCCAGTGGCGATGCTTGGGCAATTAAAGTGTGCAATTAAAGCTTTTATAATCAGCACTTTCACTGAACTGGTGCGCCAGAGTTGTGCTTTAAATTGCCAAATGCAGACTCTGCCAAGAAATGTTTTTAGATTTGTGTTGAATGGAAATGCAATGAGGAATGAGTTATAGTGGGGATGGAGAGAGTAATAAGAGCAAAGATTTTTTTAACTAACCCAAGATTCACCACAGCCTGTCATTTCCATTGGGAGCAAATGAAGCATAGTGGGCAGAACAAGCAATGAGGTGGAGAGCCAAGCACGAGCTAGCTAGATCCTATTGGTGCGTTCGAGCATGTACAGTTGAAGTCGGAAGTTTACATACACTTAGGTTGGAGTCATTAAAACTTGTTTTTCAACCACTCTACACATTTCTTGTTAACAAACTATAGTTTTGGCAAGTCGGTTAGGACATCTACTTTGTGCATGACACAAGTAATTTTTCCAACTATGGTTTACAGACAGATTATTTCACTTATAATTCACTGTATCACAATTCCAGTGGACAGAAGTTTACATACACTAAGTTGACTGTGCCTTTAAACAGCTTGGAAAATTCCAGAAAATGATGTAATGGCTTCTGAAGCTTCTGATAGGCTAATTGACATAATCTGAGTCAATTGGAGGTGTACCTGTGGATGTATTTCAAGGCCTACCTTCAAACTCAGTGCCTCTTTGCTTGACATCATGGGAAAATCAACAGAAATCAGCCAAGACCTCAGAAAATAAATTGTAGATCTCCACAAGTCTGGTTCATCCTTGGGAGCAATTTCCAAATGCCTGAAGGTACCACGTTCATATGTACAAACATTGTATGCAAGTATAAACACCATGGGACCACGCAGCCGTCATACCGCTCAGGAAGGAGATGCATTCTGTCTCCTAGAGATGAACGTACTTTGGTGCGAAAAGTGCCAATCAATCCCAGAACAACAGCAAAGGACTTTCTGAAGATGCTGGCGGAAACAGGTACAAAAGTATCTATATCCACAGTAAAACAAGTCCTATATCGACATAACCTGAAAGGCCGCTCAGCAAGGAAGAAGCCACTGCTCCAAAACTGCCATAAAAAAGCCAGACTACGGTTTGCAACTGCACATGGGGACAAAGATCGTACTTTTTGGAGAAATGTCCTCTGGTCTGATGAAACAAAAATAGAACTGTTTGGCCATAATGACCATCGTTATGTTTGGAGGAAAAAGGGGGTTGCTTGCAAGCCGAAGAACACCATCCCAAACGTGAAATACGGGGGTGGCAGCATCATGGTGTGGGGGTGCTTTGCTGCAGGAGGGCATCATGAGGAAGGACAATTATGTGGATGTATTGAAGCAACATCTCAAGACATCAGTCAGGAAGTTAAAGCTTGGTCGCAAATGGGTCTTCCAAATGGACAATGACCCTAAGCATACTTCCAACGTTGTGGCAAAATGGTTTAAGGACAACAAAGTCAAGGTATTGGAGAGGCCATCACAAAGCCCTGACCTCAATCCTATAGAAGATTTGTGGGCAGAACTGAAAAAGTGTGTGTGAGCAAGGATGCCTACAAACCTGACTCAGTTACACCAGCTCTGTCAGGAGAGGAACGGGCCAAAATTCACCCAACTTATTGTGGGAAGCTTGTGGAAGGCTACCCAAAACATTTGACCCAAGTTAAACAATTTAAAGGCAATGCTACTAAATACTAATTGAGTGTATGTAAACTTCTGACCCATTGGGAATGTGATGAAAGAAATAAAAGCTTAAATAAATAATTCTCTCTACTATTATTCTGACATTTCACATTCTTAAAATAAAGTGGTGATCCTAACTGACGTAAGACAGGGAATTTTTACTAGGATTAAATGTCAGGAATTGTGAAACACTGAGTTTAAATGTATTTGGCTAAGGTGTATGTAAACTTCAAACTTCAACTGTATTTGCATATTTCCATTAGTGAACGCCTACTCTGTGAAGTGCGTGTGTGCAATAACTAAATTCGCACTTGCACTCCTAAACAATGCAATATTTAGAAACTTTGGCAAAGGGTAAAGTCTACAAAACTTAATCCACTCTGTTACTAACGAATTCTTGTTTTGGCAACAGAAAACTGTATTGAGATCAAATGTTTAATCAATAAAAAAATTTGCAGAATGTCGACCCAGTTCCCTCTCGCTACATACTCTCCCACTGCCAGCCACTGGACTTCCTCTACTCACCATATTTAGTGTGGAGTGGAAATTCCTACCGGATACCTCAGATTTGTACATCCAGTGAAACATCTGGCTCCTTGTTCTATGTGTGGATAAGAGTGCTGCTTGGGTGTAGACCTAAATTAGGGTTAGTTGGGTTTGTGCTTGAAAAAGTGTGTACGTGCCTGCGTGCATTCATGCACTGTGTCCGTGTGTGTGTTATTAAAATACCACAACTATGTCAGAGGAGGAACCATTGCTCCAAAGATCTACGAAAATATAACTAATACATCACCATTTATCTGAGCCATTTCCATATCATTATTTGGGCCGGTGCCATGTCACAGGGGCACAGCAACAACACCCCTGTGTCACCCAGGCCATGGGAGCGTCCCCAGTGATAAGTCATAATAAAGACGTATGATAGAATGAGATTTATCTTTCTCTCTCTCCCCTCTGGATGGATGTGTCTGCAGATCTTGGCTAAGGGGAGTCCCAGCGGAAAATTATGTTGTGTCTCTGTTTTCAATAAAACAAAACAGTAAATTATTTAGGGGCAAGCCACTGAGTGTGCATCCACCTCATTTGTATTCTCATCACCACGGTGATAGATGTGACATCATGGTGATGAATGAAAGCGCTGGGGTTTTAAAAAGCACTTCCTGTGGAAACCAAGGACAGATGGGTATATTTATTATGAGGGCGTAGTAGAGGAAAAAATTAGCTAAATGAGCAGGACCAGTCAATGCCAGATATGAAGGCAACGTAGCGTTTAAAATCAAGATGTCAATGCACAAATACCCCAGTTTTTTGGGGGACTGTTTGATTTTGATTTTATTTTATTTCAGAGGGATCTTGCAATACATCAGCAGGGAAGAACCATCATGTACAATGCACATAACGAGGTGAGCATTTTTCAGATGAAAGACGATGCCCAGGCTTACCTGTGATGTTGCACGATGGTTTCATTCAATAAGTCATCGTTTTAGTCAAAGTATGATATAGTTGAGATTGAACAAAGAAGTTAAACTTTTTCAATGTCTATGTGTTTCATGATAAAATTACATACATTTATATCTGACTATACGTGTTTTGCCAGGGATGGCTTTAGTTAATTTGGAACCACTTACAAAACATGTACTGTACATGTGCAGGCTCATTACTTCCTGTTTACAACCTGGTGCTACCGCTTACTGCTGTCCGTAATGCATTTACAGTAGTTTCATCTGGAGCTGTTGGATGGGCTGACAGTGAAATGGTGAGTAAGAAAATAGCTAATATTATTCTGATGAGCTACCGATGTTCACTTGACTATAGTAAACAGCCTGGCAAGGCACACGTTAGCCGAACGACTTCTCAGGGAATAGCTTCATGGCTAACATCACCTAGGTAACATTAGCTGGATAGCTAGCTAGTGATATCAAAAGTGGATGAAGACGTGGATACTTGAAATGTTAACACAGCTGGGATACATCTTCGTTTCTGGAGAAATGTTATGCACGGGCAGCGCTGCAGTAGCATTAAGAGGAGGCCTATGGGTCACTAACTTTATACAAGCTTGGCTGGTGAAGTAAACTGTGCGGTGAAGTAAATTCATATGAAGTAGCTATGTTCAAATAGAACTCAATTAGTAAATCACTGCTTTACCAGTACTAGCTAAGGCTACTGCACCGCCTTTATATTCACATTTGGTTATGTGATACAAAATGCTGCAAAGTAATATCAAAACGTGCAAACTATAGTTAGTTTGGTAAACAGGTAAAGTTGATGTTTAATTAGTGAGCTAGCTTGCTTTCAAATATGAGAGATTGGGTATATATAGCTAGTGAAATTAGTTCATCCCTCAATTTTGCACTTTTGTGTTTAGCAGAGTAACATTCTGTCCTATCCAACAGGCACCAAATGTGATAACTTAATATTGTAGTTGCCTACATACCATTTCCTCTTAGGCTACCCATCCCAGCCCCCTTCTGATCTGCATGGCCACGGAAGTGAAACCATGACCAGACAGACACCTTCCTCCCATATGTCATTGTCAAGTTCATAGAATTTAGGCTATACATTGATCCATTAAGGACAGACAATATGACTATTCACTAACTCCACCTTTGTGTCTGTGTTTCAGGAGTCAACAGACAACAACAATTCAGCCTCACTGAAGTTTGTCCAGAAAAATGCTAGTGGACACATTCATTTGAGTAGCTTATTGTGAAGGTAGGCTATGTCACTGTAAATAACCTCATAACTCAAACACGCCCAGAAAACAGAGAGGATTTTCTCTCTCCCAAAAACTGCAAATCAGGTCACCGTCCATGATTATCCAACCCTGCTAAAATCCCTACACCACCTAGGTGAAGTAAAGGACTGCAACGAGGCTAAACAATCATGGGTGGCTTGGCCCGGGTGTTGATGTACATAGTGGGTAGGAACCCGACAGCACTATCTTGACTTTATACAGAGAGAGAGAATCCCTGCCTGATTCTCAGTTCTCTGGGATAAACTAAACACAGCAAAACATTAATGTATGGACCGGATCCATGACAGGCATAATGACAATTCAACAACCTACCTATGTGTGTCATATGTCTTACAGTACAGAGGACTCCCGGGCTGTGTGATGCAGCTAAAAGACCAAGGCTGAGAAAGCAGCAATATTGTAATATTGACATAAAGTGTGGATGTGGATAAAATGGTTTCCCAAAAATATCACAGAATGGTTCCCTGTTTTGTTCTGTTTATCATTCAATGCATGCTCTGATAATGTTTACATAACCAACTACAATTACAAGCTGAGCAAACAATGGAATGGAAACTAAATGATTACAATGTACAGAAAGCCCACATGTTTATTATAGTCCACTCCTGCTCTCAGGTCCTATCACACATTGACTACTGAGGATTCCCAATGTTACAATATGTTTGGGGGCCACATTGACATTTCAATTGTTATGGGGGTCCTCATGAGCACTACTGAAATTAGAACCAGAACCACAAGCCACCACTTTCTCCTCTCTAGGCTATAACCTATATTACAGTTTACGCATTCTATTACAGGAACACTGGTGTTAATGTTTGGAGAATACAAGATAACTAGTAATATTGCACTCGATACACATCAACTTTGTACACTCTTAGAAAAAAGGGTTCCAAAAGGGTTCTTCAGCTGTCCCCATAGGAGAACCCTTTTTGGTTCCAGGTAAAACTCTGCTGGGTTCAATCAAGTTGTAGAAACATTTTAAGGATTTTGCAGCTTGTTCCAAGACCAAGGAGCATTATAGGAAAATTATATTTTTCCCATTTCAGTTCTGGCCTTAGGAACTGTGAAAGATAGTAGCAGCTGAGAATGGAGACTATACATTTGTGATGATCTTGTAAGTGAGGAGCACAGATAAGTAGGCAATAGTCCAAGCACTGCTTTGTACACAATATGTGCCAGTGCTTCAGCTTTCTCGTAGGAAGGGAGGGCCACTAAAGTTTGTCTACACACACTCACATTTTAAACACGTTATTTGAATCCACCAATCAAATGTAGCTTTGCTAATCGCTACAGAGCACACACACACACACACACACACACACAAAAGGATTACATCCACGTATTGTGTAATAATAATCACAAATCCCATTTCCTCAGTTCAAATCCATTCCTCCACCTGCCATGTTCAACACAACACATTCTCTGACCTTATGACCCCATCATTTATACTGTGTTTAACCGCCCCTCCCCCTCCTTACAAACCCACCTCCTCTACCTCTGCCAAACCCCTCTCCTCCCACCCAAACCCCCCAAATAAACCCACCTCCACATACACACGCACACATGATAAACCTGCAATGTGATTTCATACAAATTTGTACTTTCTTGGCCGGGATCAGCATATGGGTCTTAAAAAATAAATTGCCTCTGAAATGCTTTTCTAGCAGAAGGCGGCCATCTTAGCTTATCGGCGAGTAGGAGCGACTTTTGGGCCAGGGTGCGCTCTGTATCACACCACTCCCTCCCCGCCTGATTGAACATAGGTGAACCGACTGTTTTACAGTCCCACTGTTCAACATTAACCCCCAGATCCAGGCTGAAATAGTTATTACTGATGACACCCAGTGTAATTGCTAATTTTACGCTTCAGCAGACACATTTTTCACTCTTCTATCTCATTCTCCTCCTCTTTCTTTTGATCTTTTTCTTACCAGTCCGATCTTAAGTTATTCGTCCCTCTTTTTCTATTTATCTCTCTGTCTTTTTCTTACCAGTCTGGTCTTAAGAGCTATTCATTCCTCTTGGTTATCCTCTCTGTCCATAGCTGGGAGGGATAGAAGGCTGGTGTCACTGGAGACATGGGACTATAATTTCAGGCCAGTTCATTATAATCAATACATCACCTACTCAGACATGTTCAGACATGTTACCGTTTTTTCCCTCTGTGTTAAATGGCTTCCCAAATTACACCTTAGGGCCAAGTCATGCATGATGCTACAGTGAGGGAAAAAAAGTATTTGATCCCCTGCTGATTTTGTACGTTTGCCCACTGACAAATACATGATCAGTCTATAATTTTAATGGTAGGTTTATTTGAACAGTGAGAGACAGAATAACAACAACAAAAATCCAGAAAAACACATGTCAAAAATGTTATAAATTGATTTGCATTTTAATGAGGGAAATAACTATTTGACCCCTCTGCAAAACATGACTTAGTACTTGGTGGCAAAACCCTTGTTGGCAATCACAGAGGTCAGACATTTCTTGTAGTTGGCCACCAGGTTTGCACACATCTCAGGAGGGATTTTGTTCCACTCCTCTTTGCAGATCTTCTCCAAGTCATTAAGGTTTTGAGGCTGACGTTTGGCTACTCGACCCTTCAACTCCCTCCACAGATTTTCTATGGGATTAAGGTCTGGAGACTGGCTAGGCCACTCCAAGACCTTAATGTGCTTCTTCTTGAGCCACTCCTTTGTTGCCTTGGCCGTGTGTTTTGGGTCATTGTCATGCTGGAATACCCATCCACGACCCATTTTCAATGCCCTGGCTGAGGGATTTGACGGTACATGGCCCCGTCCATCGTCCCTTTGATGCGGTGAAGTTGTCCTGTCCCCTTAGCAGAAAAACACCCCCAAAGCATAATGTTTCCACCTCCATGTTTGACGGTGGGGATGTTGTTCTTGGGGTCATAGGCAGCATTCCTCCTCCTCCAAACACGGCGAGTTGAGTTGATGCCAAAGAGCTCGATTTTGGTCTCATATGACCACAACACTTTCAACCAGTTCTCCTCTGAATCATTCAGATGTTCATTGGCAAACTTCAGACGGCCCTGTATATGTGCTTTCTTGAGCAGGGGGAGCTTGCGGGCGCTGCAGGATTTCAGTCCTTCACGGCGTAGTGTGTTACCAATTGTTTTCTTGGTGACTATGGTCCCAGCTGCCTTGAGATCATTGACAAGATCCTCCGGTGTAGTTCTGGGCTGATTCCTCACCGTTCTCATGATCATTGCAACTCCACGAGGTGAGATCTTGCATGGAGCCCCAGGCCGAGGGAGATTGACAGTTATTTTGTGTTTCTTCCATTTGCAAATAATCGCACCAACTGTTGTCACCTTCTCACCAAGTTGCTTGGCGATGGTCTTGTAGCCCATTCCAGCCTTGTGTAGGTCTACAATCTTGTCCCTGACATCCTTGGAGAGCTCTTTGGTCTTGGCCATGGTGGAGAGTTTGGAATCTGATTGATTGCTTCTGTGGACAAGTGTCTTTTATACAGGTAACAAACTGAGATTAGGAGGACTCCCTTTAAGAGTGTGCTCCTAATCTCAGCTCGTTACCTGTATAAAAGACACCTGGGAGCCAGAAATCTTTCTGATTGAGAGGGGGTCAAATACTTATTTCCCTCATTAAAATGCAAATCAATTTATAACATTTTTGACATGCATTTTTCTGGATTTTTTTGTTGTTTTTCTGTCTCTCACTGTTCAAATAAACCTACCATTAAAGTTATAGACTGATCATTTCTTTGTCAGTGGGCAAACGTACAAAATCAGCAGGGGATCAAATACTTTTTTCCCTCACTGTATGTACAGGTACAGTATTTAATAAAATGGATGTTGACATTTAACTACTTCATTTCCTAATCCTATGATGCTTATATATAATTTATTTGGTAACCTTTGCTATGACAAAAGGCTGGTTTTGTAGCAAATATCACTGGGGCCTCTGTCTCCTCCTCTAGGAATAGAATAGACAACAGTGATATCTCTGACAGATTCACAACAATTTCAGTTGCTAATGTTATCATCAATCAAATTCTACCCTGCTAATGGCTAGCAACTTTTTAAAACCAACAAATATTGAGGTTTGTGTAAACAACCTTCTGTTCCATGAGGGTTGTCAACATTCTAGAAAATATGCTACTACATCCATTACACCTCACCTGTAATTAAACAACGCTCCCTAACACTCGCCTAACAATGTGTACACTGTCATCCCTGGCAACGGCTATTCTAATCAACCCTAATGTCACTCATAATTGCACCTGGGATAATTATTCCACTTAATCTTTTGTGTAAGCCCCGGTGGAGTTATTATTATATGAATGAGCAACAGCGTGACATTAAACCCGTCATTATCGAAGCGTGCGGCAAAAGGTTAGCATGTTTAGCTAGATTAGCGTACACAGAGTGTTGAGCCCAATAGGGGTGACATCTTACATAGGGATTGCCACAGACTGAGTAGTAAGATAATTCACACCTCCATCATTCCTCCTTAACACCAGGCCTGGTTAATTGCTGCTGCTGTGAGTGCCTGTTAATGAGACAGACTCTGCAGCCAAACCAGTCCACATGCCAGCCATTCAGGCTACAGACTACAGGCAGACCAGCTACCATTCAATACCCCATTCAGCTATTGGGCCATGCAGAACCAAGCAACCGCATAAGCACAAAACTAGGTATGGATTTTTCTGGTCTTGTGTCTGTTGTTGCTTGTGCTATTTATTGCAATATCAAGCTGAAGATTGCAGTGACATAAAGTGTGTACTGATTAACTTTCTCTTGGAAAAGTTTTTTTCCAACTGCTGAACAGTGACAACATAAGCTTAACTACATATTAGTCACACAGTCATAGTATTTATATTAGCTTTACAGATCAAATAATTGGTTTGCAGCAACGTTACTAGTGGACGGTACTTTGTACCAAGGTCAGGTCCTCTGAACTGCAGTAGCCATCCTGTGACTGATTGACTGACTGAAAGATCCCCAGGAGAGGGCAGATGAGAGGCAGCAACTTAAAAACACATTTCTATGCCGAAAAACAACCGTACATGCACAAATAACTCCCCATGTCTGTGCCAAAGAGGCTAAAAAGTCAAAAGGTCATAACCCTTAGTTGGCACATGCTCACTCTCATCTGCATTTGCTCTGAGGTCAGCTCCACTCGCCAGGGGAATGTATTCTGAAAGATGAAACACAGGTGAGTGTGTTGCCCTTGGATAAAGGTGCATGAAGTCACAAATGCGGAATACTGTTGAAGAGAAGGCCAGACACCAATAAATCAGATCTTTACTTGAATAGATAAGGGTGAGCAGATTTTTAAAAACATTTTATTTAAAACGTGGGGAGAAAGTCAAACCAATGTCTATGGACCCATAGAAGCAAAAAGGTGTGTACTTTACAGGGGTTGGAACCTAAATTATTTTCCAATTGTTTAGTTCTGAACAGAACCATTCATAATTTTTACGATCCACTGTTCCAACCAGCAAAATAATGTTCTGAAACATTAAAGGTTTTTATCGTTCCTTTCTGTTCCTTTTTAAACATAAATATTTTTTCTTTTGCATTTTGCTCGACATGAAATTACTTCACCAATGGATAGAGTAGCTTGCTATGGAGTGGGCAAGCTATGTACGGACAAGTTTAGTGTAGGGTGTGACATGCGACAGACATTTTGCCGGTGAGAAGAGCGCTGGGCATGAAGTGCTAGGCATCTTGTTGTTATGACATTATCTGAATTAGGCCCACATAATTATACCTATGGAGGAGCAGCTTCTATGAAGGAACTTTGAATGTCTTTGAACTTCAGAGAGTTGGCTTAACTAACGTTGGACCAGAGCTAGCCCTTGATCATGACTCTCAATTCCATTCCATTACACATAATGCCTAGAGTTTTCGAGAGCTAGACCAGAGCTAGCTAACAAGCAAGCTAGCTAAATAGCTTGTGTGTGCAGAGAGGCACGAGAATTAAAAAAAAATACGTCTTACCTTTTTGTAGTTAATAAATCCAATGTGAAACATGATAACTATAGTATCCTTAACTAGCATTGAAAAAGTTAATCCATTGTTCTCTAATTAAAAATGTCTCTCCCTAATGTCTGAATCATGCCTGCAATGTCAGTAGCTACAGTAGACTATGCATGCTTCACAGGGAGGGGGAAAGGCAGGTAGCCTACACACACACACACACACACACACACACACTGGCAAAGATTTTCAGCTGGCAGGCAGGCAGACACTGGAATAAGTTTCTGAGTGACAGTGAGGGCTTTGCATAGGCGCTTTGTTGCATTTTTTCTGGGACTGTAAAAAAATGCCTGGAGCGTAAAAGGACGTTATTAACCGGTTTCCATGCTTTTTAAATAATGGTTCTGTTCCGGAACAGTATAAATCACTTTCGTTCTCGGTTCTGGTTCTATTCCTTGAAAGATGTAGTTTATAAACAGACAAGACAGTGCTCTGTTAAAAGCAAAGCTCTTTAGAAGTGTCTGAATTGTTAGCTCAAGATAATAAAGGACTTGACAGAGGAAATGTAAAGTTATGCACTTATTTGTTGCAACATTTAGGCTACCACTTGTCAGTAATATTCAGACTTCTTCAAGGAGATGGCAAAATGAACGCTTGGCTGGAGAAAGACTGATGAAAAAAATCTATTGTAATATAAATCTATTCACGCATGAATAATATAATGACATGTTATGATGACACGGGGTGGAGAAGATGACAGCAACCACAAACACATTTCCATAAACACATTCCTGACAAAAATAGATTTCTTACATTGGGACATGTTGTTGACAGCTGTGTTCTTAGCACGTCTAACATGATGTGCTCGTAAAGGTGATAGATTGACTACATATGAATATTGTCTTGTTTGTTCATTATGTATCAATTTAGGGAGAAAATACTCAATGGTATTCATATAGTTTCACATCAAATATAATTGGAATTGTCAAACAAAATAGGGGAAGAGCAAGAACATACTGGGTTGGGATAGGCAGGAGTACTACT
The DNA here is from genome assembly GCF_020615455.1 of Coregonus clupeaformis. Lineage (NCBI taxonomy): Eukaryota > Metazoa > Chordata > Actinopteri > Salmoniformes > Salmonidae > Coregonus > Coregonus clupeaformis. The sequence continues at coordinate 1,009,960 of NW_025533466.1, forward strand.
CATTGACCTCATTCAATACACTCTTTCTATTCAACCTTGCCTTTTTACATTCAGAATATAAAACCACTGGTCTAGTGATACTATTATGTACAAGAGGCCATTCTCTCTCTCATCACCAGTAATCTCTGGTGGACAGATTACGTGAACATAAATGGTACTGTAGCTCTGTAATGATACAACGGGATGCGTGCGATAACGAGCAGCCTTAGTTCCGGTGCTTTGGATCAATCACGATTTCGCAGGTGTTAGATCTTTCGAATTTGAGAAGGGCAGGGGATATTTTGACCCATAGACTTGCCCGTAACTTGCAAAGAGAGAGGTTGGAGCTCTTCGTTCCGGTTCCGATCCTTGTTCTACCTCTTCTCTTAAGTACGGACCCAGAACTTAATCCAGCATCTGACTAATTACACAAGACTTAAACATAAAATCATTGTTCTTCAAACAATGTTCAATTAAAGCTCTTTCTGTTACAGTAGCCACATTACAGATTTAGCTCATCTTCTAGACACTTACTAATCTATGAGCCATTTATGTAGTTCTGGATGAATCCACCTCATGTGAAGCACATCTGATTGACTGAGATGATTAGCAGGGGAATGAGAGCTGAAATGCCACCGGCTAATTGGCCACAGAGGGATGCTTGCGAGGAAATGCTGTCTCTGCTCTAATGTAACAGTAAACAAAGCCCTGACTCATCACTCACTGGGAGTGGAGGGGTGACTGTCCCCCAGCTTGTCGTTCGCTCAGAAGCACACAGCCACACACTCACGTAGACATTAGACAAAAGGCACACACACAAAGACATACACAGGCACACACACACACACACACACACACACACACACACACACACACATTCTCCCCTGGAACTTGGCTCTCATCTGAGTCCTCATCAGGTAGAAGAAGATGGTTTAAACATGCTGTACATCTAAAGGTCAGACTTTGTATAGAGGATTGTGATTATGTTATACTCAGCCTGTAACCTCACCACTGTGTTTAGTGCTTCCTGAAGAAATCCATATGGCTGCTAGCTGAGACACAGATCAGGCGTGTGTGTGGCTGTTTATGGTTCTTCTGGTCCTCACTCTCTTTCCTTCTCTCTCTCTTTTCCCAATCAATTCAATTCAAGGGGCTTTATTGCCATGGGAAACATATGTTTACATTGCCAAAGCATGTGAAATAGATAATAAACAAAGTGAAATAAACGATCAGAAATTAACAGTAAACATTATACTCACAAAATGTTCAAAACTATAGAGACATTTCAAATGTTATATTATCGCTATGTACAGTGTTCTAATCCCATCCCCAGTCTCATCCTCCCTCTCATCCCCCCTCTCTCAAACACACACCTGCCAAGTCTGAGGTCATAGGCCAGCAGCGGATAGGCTTGTCAACCCAACGTTCCAGGGGTGAACAGGGTCCCCCTGCTCCCTCCGGTTAAACCCCCCAACCTCTCGACCTTATCCTTCATCCCAACCCCTCATCCTCACCTCATCCCTGGACAGACGAGGTGCTGACAGACACATGGACACCCAGGGGGGGACGAGGCACGATGTGTCTGGCAGATGTTGCTGTCCTCTGGGGTCCTAGCTCTGCCGGTGAGTCCTCAATGGCCCGTGTCTCACCTCACACACAGAAACACACAGAAACACACACACTTGATTGACCCATTTCTTTCCTAGTAGCCCTCCACCAATGGAGGCTGCTGAGGGGAGGACAACTCATAATAATGGCTGGAACGGAGCGAAAGGAATGGCATCCAACCATTCCACTAATTCCGCTCCAGCCATTACCACGAGCCCGTCCTCCCCAATTAAGGTGCCACCAACCTCCTGTGCCCTCCACCACCCTGTTTGGCAGACATCTCTAGTCCTATGGATGACTTCTGGGGAAGTCGTGTACCTGAATAAAGAAAACTCAGACCTCTACTCTTCTCCTAATATTCAACATTCTCACAGAGCAATGGGAACTAGGTGGTCTCTAGAGAGAGATATCCAACACAATCTGTGGAACACAGCGTAAAACAAATCTATTTCTGTTAGCCTTGGACTCATCGACTGAGGATGGGCCTTTCTGTATTCATCACAATATTATCCATGTGTTTGTTGACACTTGAAAGTAACCAAGCATACTATCGATCTGTGGATTTTTGCGGGCTCAACTTTACATTTTGATTTCCCAGAGTAAACACAGTGTGTTTGGAAAGGGATGTAAAAAGGGATGTAAACCAAAACGCTGCTGTCTGTCTGCTGAATCCATTTGTCATATAGCCTCTGTTCAATAGCTCAATAAAGTGTGTGAAACAGCTACTGCTGAGGGAGGAACTTCAAGTAGAGAGTGTGACTCAGTTAATGTACGGTATTTCTGTCAGCGGGATGGGACAGAGGGACAGAGGGATGGAGGGATGGAGGGATGGAGGGGATGGCTTATTTACATTGACATTTTAGTCATTTAGGTGCACCTTGTGCTGGGGACAATAAAAGGCCACTCTAAAATGTGCAGTTTTGTCACACAACACAATGCCACAGATGTCTCAAGTTTTGAGGGAGCGTGCAATTGGCATGCTGACTACAGGAATGTCCACCAGAGCTGTTGCCAAATTATTTTATGTTAATTTCTCTACCATAAGCCGCCGCCAAAGTCATTTTAGATCATTTGGCAGTACGTCCAACCGGCCTCACAACCGAAGACCACATGTATGGCGTCGTGTGGGCGAGCAGTTGGCTGATGTAAACGTTGTGAACAGAGTGCCCCATGGTGGCGGTGGGATTATGGCATGGGCAGGCATAAGATACGGACAATGAGCACAATTTTGAATGCACAGAAGTACTGTGATAAGATCCTGAGGCCCATAGTGAGGCCCATTTCTTTTAAAGTATCTGTGACCAACAGATGCCTATCTGTATTCCCAGTCATGTGAAATCCATCGATTAGTGCCTAATGAAATAATTTCAATTGACTGATTTCCTCATATGAACTGTAACTCAGTAAAATCTTTGAACTGTAACTCAGTAAAATCTTTGAAATTGTTGCATGTTGCGTTTACAACAGCCCTGAATGCTGATTGGCTGACAGGCGTGGTATATCAGACCGTATACCACGGGTATGACAAAACTTTATCTTTACTGCTCTAATTACGTTGGTAACCAGTTTATAATAGCAATAAGGCACCTCGGGGGTTTGTGGCATATGGCCAATATACCACGGCTAAGGGCTGTATCCAGGCACTCCGCGTTGCATCGTGCGTAAAGAACAGCTCTTAGCCATGGTATATTGGCCATATACTACACCCCCTTGTGCCTTATTGCTTAATTCTCACCCCTTCTCTCCCTCCTATCAGAATACATAGTGTTGTCTGCTAATTAACAGTGCTTGACTTGGGCCGGAGTTATCCGGAATGCCGCACCGGCACTTCTAATTTTGGGGGAATTTCATACTGGCTCCTCTATAAAATCAAAGTAGCCTATCACTTTCCCAGATTCACACACAGAGGCAAAAAAGGTTGATGAAAGTGGAATGAGCATTCATTTCGTGATTCCACTTTGTTCAAGTGTATTTGCCGCTAGTCTGTGAATCGACATATCAGCCTTTATCGGAATGACCCTTCAGTGCATGTTTTTGGTGCTGCATGTGTGGCAGTGCGACTGGGCCTTTTCCCGAGGAGAGAGAGCATTTCAGCAGCAGGTTTAAAATAATGACAGACAGACTAACTAGATCACCAATTCAAAACATAACTTGTAGCAGTTATCGCGCTAGTTAACTATAGCTAACTAAACATTAATTTCATTGTTGCCTTTCCAGCGGCACTGTAGAGCCTAAATAAATCTGCATCGTTGGAAAGCTGGGATTCCCCTCTATTAAACAGTAGCCATGTAATTGCGACAACGTTAAATATATTCTAAGAATAGCCTAATTGACAATGAACTTGCAGTGCATAGATCTCCCCTGAAACATGAACATTTTAGCATTATATATAAACATGTCTAGTTAGATACAGTACCTTGCTTTGAAGTAGCCTACCTTATCCATTTGATCCCTGATTTATTGAATGAGGGAATAATTTTATAAAGACAAAAGTATTTGGTTGTAATGTTGAAAAAGCCTGCACACCCAGGAGCTCTCCAGATGGACAACATGTGACTAACAATGCAGTTCTATGTGGGGGCCTAAGTACCTTGACAACGGCAGGAGATGGTAGGTCTACATGGGATTAGATAAAGCAGCTTTCCAATGTCAATAAAGCGTATTTTTTCATGTAGGCTATAATAATAGTTACGGAAATGTGGTTTAAATTCATGGAGAAGTCATGGAAAATGTTAATAAACCGTTTACAGTGGATAATCAGAGGTCTCTTTAGCATAATGTCATTTGTGAATTTCGGTGAACATAGTCTAATGGACCGACTTGGAAAAAGACAGCTCCTCCACTTGTTCCATCCCAAGTCAAGCACTGCTAATGAAACCATTTATCCAAATCCACTTCAGAGGAGAATAATATGGTCTGGTCTGACAAGAGAAATAATAGCAACTTCTACTACAACATAAGCGGTCATTTTGATTAAGGCATAACTCAATGATGATGTTCATTATCAAGACAATATAATGCATTGTCAATAATAAATGACTATCTGCCTGGTTGACATTTGAAGCATCAACACTTCAAAGGGGTTTGATTGATTCCCTTGTTGATGCTTGTTAAATTCTGAAGACAATAGGATCCATTATATCTGGACTATAAAGTTGTAAAGTAATTGTCTCCAATCCTGTTCCCGGAGAGCAGTGCAGCTCTTTGGTATAGCCTAGCAAAAAGTAGTGACAGACCTGATTTAGCGTTTCAAGGTATTGATGGTTAGGTGATGAAAACAATCAATCGCTGGCACAAAGGCACACTCTATGGATTTCCACAACCATGGTTTGTGATCACTGGTATACATCAATAAACTTCAAAATGAATTGGTCATTCAACTGTGATAGTAGTGGACACAACCAATTATGGAGTGTTTGTAAGTGCACCTGAGTTGTGTTTCTGGCAGACTGTTCTGGTTTTGCTGTGATTATAGAGAATGGCACTTTGTCAAGGCTGTTTACCATATTAGCCTGATTATGATCTCTTTAATCTGTCATGAAGCCTAACCTAATGATCAAAGCCAAATGCATCTCACAGACTGCCATGAAGACGAATGCACTTACGGCAAACCTCCCCCCTCTTTCTTATTATTTATTTATGAAATTATTTCTTAATTTATTGTTTTTCAAAAAAATAAATAAACGTTTGCTAGATATTACTGCACAGTTGGAGTTAGAAACATAAGTATTTCTCTGCACCTGCAATAACATCTGCAAATCTGGGTACGTGACCAATAAACTTTGATTTGATTCCCAGAGCATGAATATGTATGACCAACATACTAGGAGTATCCAACTGATAGGTTTAAAACCGAATGTGCATTAACACTTTGCGCATTAATATTGAGAGAAGCTTCTTAAAACACATTATTCACAATGAAGTCACGTCATATAGAGCAGATTACATATTGCTTACTTAGATAAAGAAGCACATTTTGGTAGGAATGGAGCCAGTGAATTCATTCAGGCTTATGGGCCTTTATTGTGAACCCCTACTGCTCTGTGAAATCTGCAGAAAATGTGTGTGTGTGTGTGTGTGTGTGTGTGTGTGTGTGTGTGTGAAGCTAAGGGATAGTCACATCCAGGAAATGTCATTGACTCCCATTATACCCTTAGAGCCCCATATACCCCATTACACCATAGAACAGATTAGCTCCTATGAAGACGAATGGATCGACAGAAACACAATAACTTATCATTCTGCATGTAGAATTCCCTTTGAATTATTTACCAGCACACTCCTTATTATGAAGGTAAAATGTACAGCTATAGGCCCACATTCCCGACTAACAAATCTTGGCCGAGAGACACGTAGCTGAACACCCCATGTGCACACGCGCACGCACACAGAAACACATTAGCCATTATCCTATTTACACAGCTGCAGAGAGCCATACATTACCTCTCCACTGACACGCAGGGATATTATTTATAGTCTGTCATCAGGCCAGCCATGTGTCCAACTCTCTCCTCTCTCCTGTGGTGGTGGTGGTAGGTCAGTCCAGAAGGGATTGGAGAAACAGTCACATAGGTGTTTAAAACAACCAAATTCATCACAACAACTTTATAACAAGGGGTGGAATGGGAAGACAGGTTGAGTTTAGGGTAGGAGGTGTATGTGAATGCGTGTGTGGGTGGGGGGTATGAGATTGTATGTTTTGTTCTAGCTGGTACACACAGAATCAACCACATGTGGTGCCAAAACCTGGCTGACACCTACATTCCCCACACAGTAGTGCACCCATAGTAGACACCCAAGAACAATCAGTGGGCAGTGTGTAGTATTTGAAAGGCATTAGATCCAGTAAATATTGTAAGTGAACATTTAAGAACACAGTACTAAGCTGTCTGGAATATATTCAATGATGGATCTAAGGACCCTAAAACAGGGAGAACAGGTGCAGCTTTTAGTATTCCTGAGTTTAAAGTTGCAGTGCCACAATGTCGGTATACATAATGGAGTTGCTGGCTATACTCTTGGATACAGAGTAGGTGGAGGAGATGAGGCCAGACAGGGTGGTCATCTTTTGATGATGATGGCGCCGGAGAAGATGGCTGCCGTTTTACAGCCCTCTAACTAATTGTACTATTATGTGTGTTTTTCGGCGTTATTTGTAATTTATTTTGTACATAATGTTTCTGCCATCGTCTCTTATAACCAAAAAGAGCTTCTGGATATCAGGACAGCGATTACTCACCTCGTATTCGACGAAGATTTTTTCTTCAACGAGGCGGCCGTGAAGGATATCCTATAGACACCCGACAAGGCCCAAATCCCCGTCATTCGCATGAGGAAGAGACTTGTAAGGATCCGACGGCGAGCGAGTAAACTGCCGCTCCCATCAATCCTATTAGCCAATCTTCAATCATTGGAGAATACATTTGATAACTTAAGATTACGGTTATCCTACCAACGGGACATTAAAAACGGTAATATCTTATGTTTCACCGAGTCGTGGCTGAACGACGACATGGATAACATACAGCTAGCGGGCTATACGCTACATCGGCAGGATAGAACGGCTGACTCCGGTAAGACAAGGGGTGGCGGTCTGTGTATATTTGTAAACAACAGCTGGTGCACAAAATCAAATACTAAGGAAGTCTCGAGGTTTTGCTCGCCTGAGGTAGAGTATCTTATGATAAGCTGTAGACCACACTATTTACCAAGAGAGTTTTCGTCTATATTTTTCATAGCTGTCTATTTACCACCACAAACTAATGCTGGCATTAAGATTGCACTGAATGAGCTGTATAAGGCCATAAGTCAACAGGAAAACGCTCATCCAGAGGCAGCGCTCCTAGTGGCCGGGGACTTTAATGCAGGGAAACTTAAATCCGTTCTACCTAATTTCTACCAGCATGTTAAATGTGCAACCAGAGGAAAAAAAAACTCTAGACCACCTTTACTCCACACACAGAGACGCATACAAAGCTCTCCCTCGCCCTCCATTTGGCAAATCTGACCATAACTCTATCCTCCTGATTCCTGCTTATAAGCAAAAACTAAAGCAGGAAGCACCAGTGACTCGGTTAATAAAAAAGTGGTCAGATGACGCAGATGCTAAGCTACAGGACTGTTTTGCTAGCACAGACTGGAACATGTTCCGGGATTCTTCAGATAGCATTGAGGAGTACACCACATCAGTCACTGGCTTCATCAATAAGTGCATCGATGATGTCGTCCCCACAGTGACCGTACGTACACACCCCAACCAGAAACCATGGATTACAGGAAACATCCGCACTGAGCTAAAGCTGCCACTTTCAAGGAGCGGGACTCTAACCCGGATGCTTATAAGAAATCCCGCTATGCCCCCCGACGAACCATCAAACAGGCAAAGAGTCAATACAGGACTAAGATTGAATCGTACTGCACCGGCTCTGACGCTCGTCGGATGTGGCAGGGCTTGAAAACTATTACAGACTACAAAGGGAAGCACAGCCATGAGCTGCCCAGTGACACAAGACTTCCAGACGAGCTAAACCACTTCTATGCTCGCTTCGAGGCAAGCAACACTGAAGCATGCATGAGAGCACCAGCTGTTCCGGATGACTATGTGATCACGCTCTCCGTAGCCGATGTGAGTAAGACTTTTAAGTAGTTGGGGCCAAGCTTCCTGCCATCCAGGACCTCTATACCAGGCGGTGTCAGAGGAAGGCCCTCAAAATTGTCAAATACTCCACCCACCCTAGTCATAGACTGTTCTCTCTGCTACCGCACGGCAAGCGGTACCGGAGTGCCAAGTCTAGGTCCAAAAGACTTCTCAACAGCTTCTACCCCCAAGCCATAAGACTCCTGAATAGCTAATCATGGCTACCCAGACTATTTGCACTGCCCCCCCACCCCATCTTTTTACGCTGCTGCTACTCTGTTAATTATTTATGCATAGTCACTTTAACTCTACCCACATGTACATATTACTTCAACTACATCAACTAGCCGGTGCCCCCACACATTGACTCTGCACCGGTACCCTCCTGTATATATAGCCTCCCTACTGTTATTTTATTTTACTTCTGCTCTTTTTTTCTCAACACTTTTTTGTTGTTTTATTCTACTTTTTTTATTAAAAATAAATGCACTGTTGGTTAAGGGCTGTAAGTAAGCATTTCACTGTAATGTCTGCACCTGTTGTATTCGGCGCATGTGGCCAATAAAATTTGATTTGATTTGATTTGATCTCCTCTGACTCATGTGCAGCACTGATGAGCTTAAATTAATTTGTCACGGAGCAGACAAGAGGTGTAAGATTTTGCAGTGCCTGGTTAGGGTGAGACAGATGGGGGTATTTGTGAGGTTCCTCTGGGTACCAGCTCATGTGGGAGTAGAGAGGAATGAGGAGGTGGATGTTCTCGCCAAGGAGGCTCTCAAACGTGCTAGTGTTGATATGGAAATGTCAATCAGTGGTTAAAAACAAATGGCAAGAGTTTTGGAATGGGGAGTGAAAGGGAAGACATCTGTATACGATCCAGGAAAAGCTGGGGGCAGGGAGGTCCTCGGGTTGAGAGAGAGAAGGGAGGAAAGTGTAATCAGAAGGCTGAGACTGGGACACACAAATTGGTAGAAAAACATCCGACTGGGAGGTGTGATCACTGTCAGGAGGAGATGGAGACAGTGGAACACATGCTATTTCAGTGCCAGCAATATTGGAGAGATTTTTATTAGATTTGAGGAGTAATGGTGTTGAAGAGCTGACAATCATCAGGGGATATATTGTTTAATTATGTGTTTCGTTTCCTTAGGGAGATGAGAATAATGGGTTGGATTTAAATCTTCCCTGTCTCTGGTCCACACTCCAGTCCAGTTGGTGGTGGTAATGCACCTTAAAGTTGGTTGCCCGAGAAATAACACAGAATGGTTTGAGAGAGGTAATGTGCTGCTGTGCTGGGGTTGTGTGTGTGTGGAGCTGTGTAGTCCAGGTATTTACATCCATTTTCTCTGTTGAATGTCGTAATGTGTGACATTTTGTAATGTGAATGAATCCAATGTTGTGTTTACGTTATGCCAGGGTATCGCCTGATCCAGGACACGGCCGGACTACAGGCCTTAACTTGTCTCGTAACTAAAGTCCAATAGTAGGGATGGTGGACAGGGAACCAGTCCAGGCACATGTACAGCACTTGCAAAACGTGTTCAAATCACGTATTCATATATAGAGAAACATTGTTGTGTGTGATTGAATTGTGTAGCTTTTCTATGGTAAAATGAACGGTGCTGCCCAGATTGTTGGCTACGGAAGCGCCAACAAAGTACTGTTAGATTTCATCTATCAGAGCTCTCACCCCTCTGCGCTGATCTTGTGAATTGTCTGTTTCTCTCCCTCTAGTCGGCCACCGCCCCGCAGATGATCTGGCGCGCACCCTCTAGTCGGTCACCGCCCCCCTGATGTTCCCGCGCTCTATTCACTGTATACATTTCAGTGTGTTGGTGGGGGGTATTTTCTTACGAAGTGTTTTTGTAGTGATATGATTTCATGCATGTTCTAATATTTAAATACTCTTGCCTTCCAGTGGTTTTGTTTTAGGAATTTGCATCCTTCCTCTTTGGCTCTCTTTCTTTCTTTCTTTCTTTCTTTCTTTCTTTCTTTCTTTCTTTCTTTCTTTCTTTCTTTCTTTCTTTCTTTCTTTCTTTCTTTCTTTCTTTCTTTCTTTCTTTCTTTATTTATTTTCCTGCAGGAGCCTGTGTTGGGGTTGGGAGTAGGCTCCAGCTCCCCAGGGATGCAGTGCGGAGACTGTGTTTGCTGGTCGGCTAGACAGGATAGAGTATTTTATATGTATGAAACGGTCATCCATTTCCTAACCCTTGTGAAACTATTTAAACGCTGTGATAAAACTGCCATTTTGCATTTTATGAAACTGCCTCATCTGGTGATCTGGCCAGGCTTTAAGGTTGAGGTCCTTCCCCTCAAGAAACAGAAGGTGGTGTAGTCTAGTCCACTCAGGTGGCGTTTACACAGGCAGCCCAATTCTGATATTTTTCCACTATTTGGTCTTTTAACCAATCACGGTTTTTTAGAGCTAATCTGATTGGTCAAAAGACAAATTCGTGAAAAATATCAGAATTGGGTTACTTGTGTAAAAACGCAGCAATAGTGGACCTATAGGGTTAGGTTACCACACACACAGACACACACACACACACACACACACACACACACACACACACACACACACACACACACACACACACACACACACAATGAGCGCTACATCTATGTGAGGGTGGAGGAGAGGCAGGGCAGGGATTTGGTGAGCTGTAACATGTGCTGTACAGGGCATCTCAGGAACGGCTGAGTCATTCATAGGGTGACTGTCTGAACACCTCCTAGAACTGCCTGACAGTGAGCAATGTGGTTGTGTGTGTGTAGGCCGACAGTGAGCGATGCCTATGTAATGAGGTGATGATGGACACACCACACAATGGGCCAAACCTGTGAGATGGTCAATTACTTTTGGCTGTGTGGACCTCACCTGGTTACTGTAATATAATTCCACACTGTATGCAAACCAATGTCTTATGTGAATGTCACAGTGAGAATTGTAGTTCGGGAATTTACTGTTGAAAACAATGTCAGCACATACATCACCACACACAACACAATTGCTGCCATCTACAGTGGCTTGCGAAAGTATTCACCCCCCCCAAAGTCAATACTTTGTAGAGCCAACTTTTGCAGCAATTACAGCTGCAAGTCTCTTGGGGTATGTCTCTATAAGCTTGGCACATCTAGCCATTGGGATTTTTGCCCATTCTTCAAGGCAAAACTGCACCAGCTCCTTCAAGTTGGATGGTTTCCGCTGGTGTACAGCAATCTTTAAGTCATACCACAGATTCTCAATTGGATTGAGGTCTGGGCTTTGACTAGGCCATTCCAAGACATTTAAATGTTTCCCCTTATGTGATGAGGTGGTGTTGAAGGAGTCAGGCGCAGGAGGGTAAATCACAGAATAACAGTCTTAAATCCGCAAAATACAGGTTTACGCAGAAATGCTTCAAACACACTCCAGGGCACAAAACAGGCGCACTGGAAAATACAAGGCACATGGGAAAATACTCCCGTCGATACAAAATACACGAGCTCCACCGAGCTTCACTAACCTCCACAATAAACAATCACCCACACAGACAAGGAAGCAGAGGGAACACTTATACAATGACTAATGAGGGAATAAGGACCAGGTGTGTGTGATTGAAGACAAGACAAATGGAGTGATGATAAATGGATCGGCAGTAGCTAGTAAGCCGGTGACGCCAAACGCCGAAACCTGCCCGAACAAGATGGGGGGGCAGCCTCGACGGAAGTCATGACAGTACCCCCCACTTGACGCGCGGCTCCAGCAGCGCGCCGACCCCGGCCTCGGGAATGAACAGGAGGACGCGGAGTAGGGCGAGCCGGATGGTGACGGTGGAAATCCCGTAACATGGAGGGATCAAGGATATCCCTCACCGGGACCCAGCACCGTTCCTCCGGACCGTACCCCTCCCTCTCCACGAGGTACTGAAGGCCCCCCACCCGACACCTCGAATCCAGGATGGAACGGACAGAGTACGCCAGGGCCCCCTCGATGTCCAGAGGAGGTGGAGGGACCTCCCGCACCTCAGACTCCTGGAGTGGACCAGCTACCACCGGCCTGAGGAGAGACACATGAAATGAGTGGTTAATACGGTAATCAGGGGGAAGTAATAACCTATAAGTGACCTCGTTGACTCTCCTCAGGACTTTGAACGGCCCCACAAACTGCGGGCTCAGCTTCCGGCAGGGCAAGCGGAGGGGCAGATTCCGGGTCGAGAGCCAGACCCGATCCCCCGGTACAAAGACGGGGGCCACACTACGGTGGCGGTCAGCGTTGGCCTTCTGACGACGCACAGCGCGCTGGAGGTGAATGTGGGCAGCATCCCACGTCTCCTCCGAGCGCTGAAACCAGTCATCCACCGCAGGAACCTCGGTCTGGCTCTGGTGCCATGGTGACAGAACCGGTTGGTAACCTAGAACACACTGGAAAGGCGTTAGGTTAGTGGAGGAGTGGCGGAGAGAGTTCTGGGCATATTCTGCCCATGGCAAGAACACCGACCACTCCCCCGGCCGGTCCTGGCAGTAGGACCGCAGGAACCTACCCACATCCTGATTTACCTGTTCCACCTGCCCATTACTCTCGGGGTGGAACCCAGAGGTCAGGCTGACCGAGACCCCCAGACGTTCCATGAATGCCTTCCAGACCTTGGACGTGAACTGGGGACCTCGGTCAGACACTATATCCTCTGGTACCCCATGGTGCTGGAAGACGTGTGTAAACAGGGCCTCCGCAGTTTGCAGAGCCGTGGGGAGACCGGGCAGAGGAAGGAGGCGGCAGGATTTAGAAAAGCGGTCCACAACGACCAGGATGGTGGTGTTACCTTGGGAGAGGGGAAGATCAGTTAGAAAATCAACACTTAGGTGAGACCATGGTTGTTGTGGAACTGGTAAAGGTTGTAACTTACCAGCTGGGAGGTGCCTAGGTGCCTTACTCTGGGCGCACACTGAGCAGGAGGAGACATACACCCTCACGTCCTTAGCCAAGGTAGGCCACCAGTATTTTCCAGTCAGGCAGCGCACTGTACGGCCAATACCTGGGTGACCAGAGGAGGGTGACGTGTGTGCCCAGTAGATCAGACGATCACGGATAAGAGCAGGCACGTACTGTAGCCCATCTGGACACTGAGATGGAGAAGGATCCATGCGTAATGCCTGCTCTATATCCGCGTCCATCGCCCATACTACCGGCGCCACAATGCAGGAGGCCGGCAGTATGGGGGTGTTGTCGCTGGGCCACTCCTCCGTGTCATACAGCGGGGACAGTGTGTCTGCCTTCATGTTCTTCGTACCCGAAATGTATGATAGAGTGAAATCAAACCGGTTGAAGAATAGGGCCCAGCTGGCCTGGCGAGGATTCGGCCTCCTCGCTGCCCGGATGTACTCCAGGTTACGGTGGTCCATCCAGAAGAGAAAGGGTGTTTCGCCCCCTCGAGCCAATGCCTCCACACGGTCAAGGCTCGGACAACAGCCAACAGCGCCGGATAAACTTCCGATAGTAGTTGGCAAAGCCAAGGAAGCACTGCACCTCCTTAACCGTGGTTGGAGTCGGTCAATTACGCACGGCTGAAATGCGATCTCCCTCCATCTCCACACCTGAGGTGGAAATGTGGTATCCAAGGAAGGAGACGGACTGCTGGAAAAACATACACTTCTCTGCCTTAGCATGAAGGTCATTTTCCAACAGTCGGGCCAGCGCCTTGCGAACCAGGGACACATGCTCGGTGCGCGTAGCGGAATACACCAGGATGTCATCGATGTAGACCACTACACCGCATCCAAGCATGTCACAAAACACCTTGTTCACAAAGGACTGGAAAACTTAGGGCATCACTAGGTATTCATAATGCCCCGTGGTTGTGCTGAATGCTGTCTTCCACTCATCTCCTTCTCGGATACGCACCAGGTTGTACGCACTCCTGAGATCTAATTTGGTGAAGAAGCGCACCCATACATTGATTCAATCACTGAAGGAATGAGGGGGAGAGGATAACTAAATCTTATCATCTCCCTGTTCAGTGGTCGATAATCAATGCACAGGCGCAGACCTCTGTCCTTCTTCTTCACGAAGAAGAAACTTGAGGAGGCGGGTGAAGGGGAGGGATGTATATACCCCTGGCGCAGGGACTCTGTGACATATGTCTCCATAGCCACCGTTTCAGCCTGTGACAGGGGGTATGTATGACTCCTGGGAGGTACAGCATCTACCCGGTGTCACGGTTCAGACAGACGACAAGAGGACCACAATTGCGTCACACCAGAAAGTTTATTAAAACTTAAGGGAAAAGGGAAGTAGGGAGTGAGTGAAGGCTCCAGGGGTTATCCCGTCCAATGTGCTGGGTCTGTGCCCCCCCCCAGTGGCAGCGATGCGTCCGATGACGCCGGTGGTTGGTGGTCCAGAAGTCCTGGGGGGAGGAAACACAGACACAACGGGGCGGATGAAACAAGGCAGAAGTACAGTTCAAGGGAAATCCAAATACGTTGTAGCAAGGCAGAAGGCTGGTCAGAGTTACCGGGGTCGAAGAGTAGTCAGGAGTCGTAATGGCAGAGAGCAGGTCTGGTTTTCCTGGGGCAGAAGAGTATCCAAGAATCAGGCAGGTCCGGGGTCACAAAACAAGGGTGAGCCAGAAGCGCGAGCACACAGGTTCGGGTGTGAGCTTTGCAGACGATCTGACAAAGGAGAGCTGAAAGACGGGACTTTAAATACTGGGAGAGGTTAGTGGGTAATGCAGCGCAGCTGGCAGAGTAATTAGAGCCGAGCAGAGCAGGGACAGGTGGAGCTCGTTAGGCTGAGTAGAGAGAGAGAGATGAGCAGAGTGGAAGATAGTGGAAACACATTAAGGTGGTAACCCGGTGGAGTGAGAGGGCTCATGACAGAACCCCCCCCCCAAGGGACGGCCCCAGAAGTCCCAAGAGCAACACCACGCCGGGCGGGAGGAGGGGAGCCGGAGGAGGGCTAGAACTCCTCCGAACGGTCCGAGCGAACGCCCTCATCCTCGGAGGAAGCCGGAGGGCCGTGGTCGGGAGATGGGACAGGTCCCGAGACAGGATCAGGCACAGGACAGGAAGCCGAGCGGGCAGGACGGTTAGGGATCCCTCTGGGGCGGCCCCTACGGATTGCAGGTTGATCAGGATGCCGTTGGTGGAAGGCGGTGATGAGAGTCCTATCCACAATCCGACTAGCTGGCACCCAGGTCCTTTCCTCAGGTCCATAGCCCTCCCAGTCAATGAGGTACTGGAGACCCCTACCCCTCCGTCTGGACCGAAGCAGGCGGCGGACGGTGTAAACCAGACCACCATCGACGAGCCGTGGAGGAGGAGGACAAGGCGCAGCAGGGACCAGCGGACTCTCATGAATGGGCTTAATCTTAGACACATGGAAAGTGGGGTGCACCCTCATGGAATTAGGCAGTTGGAGCCGGACAGCAGTTGGGCTAATCACTCTTATGATAGGGAATGGGCCAATGAACCGAGGTGCCAACTTCTGCGACTCCACCCTGAGTGGCAGGTTCCTTGACGACAACCACACCCTTTGACCAACATGGTAGGTGGGAGCAGGGATTCTCCGACGGTTGGCCCCGGTAGTGTAGCTGGCAACGGATCTGAGAAGTGTGGCTCGGGCCTGTGACCAGGTGCGGCGACATCGACGGGCAAACGCAAGTGCAGATGGGCAAGTAACCTCCCCTTCCTGACTGGCAAATAGAGGAGGCTGGTATCCATAAACACATTGGAAAGGGGACATACCGATGGCAGAGCAGGTCAGAGAATTGTGTGCGTACTCCACCCATGTCAATTGCTGCGACCAGGAGTGGGGGGTTGCGTGAAGTCATGCATCGCAGTGCCTTCTCGAGCTCCTGATTTGCCCGCTCTGACTGCCCATTGGATTGGGGATGGAATCCGGAAGTCAGACTGACTGTGGCTCCCAGCAGGTGACAGAACTCCTTCCAAAAAGCGGAGGAGAATTGTGGACCACGGTCAGAAACTACATCCTTTGGCAGTCCGTGGATCCGGAAGACGTGTTCCAGGACCACCTGGGCGGTCTCCCTTGGCGGTTGGGAGCTTGGGGAGGGGAATGAAGTGTGCCATCTTGCTGAATCGGTCAACTATGGTGAGAATGACGGTCTTGCCCCTTGAAGGGGGCAGCCCCGTGACAAAGTCAAGGGCGATGTGAGACCAGGGACGTCTGGGCACAGGCAGGGGCTGCAGCAATCCGGCTGGGGGCTGGCAGGACGACTTGTGTTGGTTGCAGATGGGGCAGGCTTGGACGAATTCCCGTACATCCTTTCTCAGAGCGGGCCACCAGAACCTCTGGGCGAGCAGGTTGTAAGTGCGGGTGGAGCCAGGGTGACAAGCTAGGCGGGAGTCATGTCCCCACTGAACGACCTGGGACCTTAGGTTTTCGGGGACAAAAAGGCGGTCAGCTGGGCAAGTGCTGGGACCGGGCTGGTTACGGAGAGCTTCCAGCACCTGTTCCTCAACAGCCCAGGTCAGAGCTGCTACGATGCAGGGACTTGGCAGAATCGACACAGGATCCTTGGAGGGGTTGTCATCCTTCTGGAATTGACGGGAGAGGGCGTCTGGCTTGGTGTTGCGTGATCCAGGCCGGTATGACAGAGTGAAATTAAACCTGGTGAAGAACAGGGCCCAGCGGGACTGCCTGGAGTTCAACCGTTTGGCCGTGCGGATGTACTCCAAGTTCTTATGATCGGTCCAAACGAGAAATGGAATGGTGGACCCCTCCAGCCAGTGACGCCACTCCTCCAAGGCAAGCTTCACAGCCAGCAGCTCTCGGTTCCCTATGTCGTAATTGCACTCAGAGGGGGACAACCGACGTGAGAAAAAGGCACAGGGATGGAGCTTCCTATCCTCCGCAGCCCACTGAGAAATCACAGCACCAACTCCCACATCCGAGGCGTCCACCTCCACAATGAATTGCCGGTCCACGTCAGGCATCTGGAGGATGGGAGCGGAGGTGAACCTTACCTTGAGGGTACTGAAGGCCTTGTCGGCTGCTGGGGTCCAGGTGAAGGGGTTGCTTGGTGCTGGTTAGAGCAGTGAGAGGGGCAGCAACGGTACTGTAGTTCCGGATAAACTTTCTATAGAAGTTAGCAAACCCCAGAAACTGTTGCAGCTTCTTTCTGTTCTCCGGAACTGGCCATGACGTGACTGCTGATACTTTGGCAGGATCCATTTGGATACTTCCCTCTGCCACTATGTACCCCAGGAAGGCCACTGTCTTGACGTGAAACTCACATTTCTCTGCCTTGGCGTAGAGGGAATTCTCCAGAAGACGATGAAGGACTTGCTGGACATGGCGGGTGTGTTCAGACAGGTTTCTGGAGTAGATTAAGATGTCATCCAGGTAAACGAAGACAAACTTGTTTAACATGTCCCGCAGTACATCATTCACTAGAGCCTGGAACACAGCAGGAGCATTGGTGAGGCCAAAAGGCATAACCAGATACTCGTAGTGGCCTGTTGGTGTATTGAATGCGGTCTTCCATTCATCTCCCTCCCGGATCCGCACTAGGTGGTAAGCGTTTCTGAGATCCAACTTGGTAAAAACAGTGGCTCCCTGGAGCAACTCAAAAGCAGAGGTGAGCAGAGGGAGAGGGTAACGGTTTTTCACTGTGATGTCGTTGAGTCCCCTGTAGTCGATGCAGGGGCGAAGAGATCCGTCCCTCTTCCCCACAAAGAAGAAGCCAGCACCAGCCGGAGATGAAGATGAACGGATCAATCCTGTGGACAGAGAGTCATTGATGTAGTCCTCCATGGACCTTCTTTCAGGAGCAGACAACGAATAAAGACGGCCCCTTGGAGGGGCTGTTCCAGGGAGGAGGTCGATGGCACAGTCGTACGGTCGGTGAGGGGGGCAGAGATGTGGCTCTTGCTTTGTTAAACACTTCTCTGAGACCATGGTAGCATTCTGGGACATGGGAGAGGTCAGGGGCGGAGTTAGTAGGTACTGGCCGAGGGGGTAGTGCGGCAGCAAGCAGGCAGGTTCGGTGGCAGTCCTCTCCCCACTCCCTGATCACCCCGGTCACCCAGTCGAGCTGAGGGTTGTGCCGGCGGAGCCATGGGTAACCCAGGATGAGGGGTTGGCCTGGAGAGGGGAGCAGGTGAAACTGGATAGTCTCTTGATGGTTTCCGGACAGACCCATCAAGACCGGGGCCGTGACATGAGTGACCGATCCGAGTAAGTGTCCGTCCAGTGCCCGGGCAGGAATAGGAGGTGTCAAACGGAGGTTCTCCAGTCCCAGTTGGCGTGCCAGCTTGATGTCCATTATGTTGGCTTCGGCGCCAGAATCCACCAGAGCAGCCAGGGTGTGAGTAGAGTCAGAGAGGCGGAGGTGAACTTGCAGCAAGGGTTTGCGGTCGGAGGACTGGATGGTCATTGAGCTCAACCGGACTCCCCCTATGCCCGGTGAGCTTCGGCTTTTAAAGGGCAGGTTACCACACGATGTCCATCACCTCCACAATAGAGGCAGAGGTTTGAGGTGAAGCGGCGCTGGCGCTCTGCAGGAGTGAGAGAGGCTCGCCCAATCTCCATAGGCTCAGACTGATCAAGCTGACTTGGGTGAGTGGCAGTAGCTGACAGGAGCCCAGTCGGATCTCTCCGAATGCCGGTAGTTGGTGGACCTTGGCGCCCCCTCTCACGACGACGGGTCTGTATCCTTCTATCGATCCGGACAGTCAGTGCGATGGCTTCATCAAGAGTGGAAGGCAGTTCATGGGAGACCAACTCGTCCTTGATATAGTCAGCCAAGCTATGGAAGAACGCGTCCACCAACGATGGTGTGTTCCAAGAACTTCGTCTTGCCAGGGTTCGGAAGTCGATGGAATGGTCTGCGACTGTACGTCTGCCTTGTCGAATACTGAACAGTTCACGAGACGCCTCTGCGGTTGGTGAATCCAGGTCAAACACCTTCAGCATCTCCTCAGCAAACAGGTCGAAGGTTGCACATGCGGGGGTTTGACGTTCGAACTCTGCTGTTCCCCAGAGTCGAGCTCGGCCCGTCAGGTGAGTGATGGCATACCCGACCCTAGCCCCCTCCGTGGCGAAGGTCCTTGGCTGCAAGGAGAACTGAAGTCGGCAGCTAGTCAGGAATGGCCGGACCTGGGTAGAATCGCCGTTGAACCGCTCGGGGTTTCCAATCTTGGGTTCCGGGGCAGCGGCTGAAATGACCGGGGCAGGTAACTCGGAGGCAGGGCTGGTGGGCAGACTGGCTGGGGTAAGGTTGGTGAGGAGTTGGATGATCCTGGCGAGTTGTTGTTGCTGCTGCTGGGACTGCTGCTGGTGCTGCTGGAACTGCTGATGCTGTTGGTGGCCGACCTGAAGCAGAGAGGTGATGTCGCCGCTCATGCGACCTAGCTCTCTCTCAGTGTGTTCCAGGCGTAGCATGGCGGTGGGTTGCTCAGGTTCTTCGGTTTCCATGTCGGGGGAAGTGTGCGCTGAGTCCATGATGGTCAGATCGTACTGTCACGGTTCAGACAGACGACAAGAGGACCACAATTGCGTCACACCAGAAAGTTTATTAAAACTTAAGGGAAAAGGGAAGTAGGGAGTGAGTGAAGGCTCCAGGGGTTATCCCGTCCAATGTGCTGGGTCTGTGCCCCCCAGTGGCAGCGATGCGTCCGATGACGCCGGTGGTTGGTGGTCCAGAAGTCCTGGGGGGAGGAAACACAGACACAACGGGGCGGATGAAACAAGGCAGAAGTACAGTTCAAGGGAAATCCAAATACGTTGTAGCAAGGCAGAAGGCTGGTCAGAGTTACCGGGGTCGAAGAGTAGTCAGGAGTCGTAATGGCAGAGAGCAGGTCTGGTTTTCCTGGGGCAGAAGAGTATCCAAGAATCAGGCAGGTCCGGGGTCACAAAACAAGGGTGAGCCAGAAGCGCGAGCACACAGGTTCCGGGTGTGAGCTTTGCAGACGATCTGACAAAGGAGAGCTGAAAGACGGGACTTTAAATACTGGGAGAGGTTAGTGGGTAATGCAGCGCAGCTGGCAGAGTAATTAGAGCCGAGCAGAGCAGGGACAGGTGGAGCTCGTTAGGCTGAGTAGAGAGAGAGAGATGAGCAGAGTGGAAGATAGTGGAAACACATTAAGGTGGTAACCCGGTGGAGTGAGAGGGCTCATGACACCCGGAGGTTTATCGCGCAATCCCCCGCCCGATGAGGTGGTAACTTAGTCGACTGCGTTTTAGAGAACGCTTGCGCCAGATTGACTGCGTTTTCAGGTATTCAGGAGGAATGCGCACGGTGGAGGTTACTGTCTGGACTTTCCACCATGGTGGCACCAATGGAAACACCTAGACACCTACCCTGACACTCTCGCGACCACCCCATGAGAACCCTCTGCGGCCATTCGAAAGTGGGGTTGTGGAGTGCTAGCCAAGGGATACCTAATACCACAGGGAAAGTAGTAGACTCAATAATGGAAAAAGTAACCTGCTAACAATGCGTCTCCTGGGTAATCATGGTGACTGGTGCAGTAACTTCCTTAACCAACCCGGACTCTAATGGTCGACTATCAAGTGCTCTGATGGGGCGTGGAATGGATCAGGGAATCAATGGAATGCCTATACAGTGTGCGAATGCCCTGTCCATAAAGTTCCCAGCTGCGCCTGAATCGACTAGCGCCTTACACTGGGGAACTACCATGTGCTCAGGAAAGGAGATGTGTATTTTACAGTGCGCAGCAGAGGGCTCTGAACGAGTGTGGGTGTTCGATACCTGGGGTGATGCGAGAGTGCCCTGCCTGCTGCCTCCAAACCCAGAAGAGCGTTGACGAAAACATGTGGTGAAATGTCCCTTCGCGCCACCAGTGTGGCACTGGTGCTGTCGTCCTCCGCTCTCTCGGCTACCGGTTCCACCCATCTCCATCGGTTCTGGATCCGAGTCGGCCGGGATGGAAACGGTCAGACCTCCTCCAGGATGTCCTCTGGTTGCCAGCAGGTTGTCCAAACGAATGGCCATGTCCACCAGTTGCGAGAAGGACAACATGGTGTCACGGCAGGCTAGCTCCCGTCGGACGTCCTCTCGCAGATGGCACCGGAAATGGTCGATCAGGGCCCGCTCGTTCCACCCGGACCCAGCTGCCAGAGTTCGAAACTCCAATGCGAAGTCCTGCGCAGTCCTCATCCCCTGCCTCAGGTGGACCAGCCGCTTGCCCGCCTCTCAACCCTCGGGCGGGTGATCGAAGACCGCCCGGAAGAGGCGAGCGAACTCCCCGTAGTTCTCCAACGCGGCTCCTCCTTCGTTCCACTCCGCAGTGGCCCACTCCAGGGCTTTCCCCGAGAGGCAGGAGACGAGGGCGGACACCCTCTCCCGCTCCAATGGGACCGGCCGGATGCTGGAGAAGTAGAGCTCCAGTTGGAGAAGGAATCCTTGGCACAGCGCCGCTGACCCATCGAACTCCCGTGGTCGGGATATCTGGATCCCTCCGGGTGCTGGGGTGTAGGTGGCGAGATTCCGGTTGGCCAGCTGGTCTCGACAGATCTGGCTCTCTCCTCTCCAGGCGTTGGATGACCTGAAGAACCCGATCCATCGCTTCACCCAAGCTGGCTAGCATAGTTGAATGCTCCTGGACCCGTTCCACGACTCCAGGCATGCACGTCTCTCCCGCTGACTCTGTGATGAGGTGGTGTTGAAGGAGTCAGTCACATGAGGGTAAATCACAGAATAACAGGCTTTAATCCGCAAAATACAGGTTTACGCAGAAATGCGTCAAACACACTCCAGGGCACAAAACAGGCATACTGGAAAATACAAGGCACACGGGAAAAACTCCCGTCGATACAAAATACACGAGCTCCACCGAGCTTCACTAACCTCCACAATAAACAATCACCCACACAGACAAGGAAGCAGAGTGAACACTTATACAGTGACTAATGAGGGAATAAAGACCAGGTGTGTGTGATTAAAGACAAGACAAATGGAGTGATGATAAATGGATCGGCAGTAGCTAGTAAGCCGGTGACGCCGAACGCCGAAACCTGCCCGAACAAGGAGGGGAGGCAGTCTCGGCGGAAGTCGTGACACCTTAAACCACTCGAGTGTTGCTTTAGCAGTATGCTTAGGGTCATTGTCCTGCTGGAAGGTGAACCTCCATCCCAGTCTCAAATCTCTGGAAGACTGAAACAGGTGTCCCTCAAGAATTTCCCTGTATTTAGCACCATCCATCATTCCTTCAATTCTGACCAGTTTCCCAGTCCCTGCCGATGAAAAACATCCCGACAGCATGATGCTGTCACCACCATGCCTCACTGTGGGGATGGTGTTCTCGGGGTGATGAGAGGTGTTGGGTTTGCGCCAGATATAGCGTTTTCCTTGATGGCCAAAAACTCAATTTTAGTCTCATCTGACCAGAGTACCTTCTTCCATATGTTTGGGGAGTCTCCCACATGCCTTTTGGCGAACACCAGACGTGTTTGCTTATTTTTTTTCTTTAAGCAATAGCTTTTTTCTGGCCACTCTTCCATAAAGCCCAGCTCTGGTCCGTGAGTTTCGGTGGGCGGCTCTCTCTTGGCAGGTTTGTTGTGGTGCCATATTCTTTCAATTTTTTTATAATGGATTTAATGGTGCTCCGTGGGATGTTCAAAGTTTCTGATATTATTTTATAACCCAACCCTGATCTGTACTTCTCCACAACTTTGTCCCTGACCTGTTTGAAGAGCTCCTTGGTCTTCATGATGCCGCTTGCTTGGTGGTTCCCCTTGCTTAGTGGTGTTGCAGACTCTGGGGCTTTTCAGAACAGATGTATATATTCTGAGATCATGTGACAGATCATGTGACATTTAGATTGCACACAGGTGGACTTTATTTAACTAATTATGTGACATCTGAAGGTAATTGGTTGCACCAGATCTTATTTAGGGGCTTCATAGCAAATGGGGTGAATACATATGCACGCACCACTTTTCCGTTATTTTTTTCATTTCACTTTACCAATTTGGACTATTTTGTGTATGTCCATTACATGAAATCCAAATAAAAATCCATTTAAATTACAGGTCGTAATGCAACAAAATAGGAAAAGCGCCAAGGGGGATGAATACTTTTGCAAGGCACTGTATGCAACCACACATTTCTGGTAATATGCTACAATCACAAACTCTATGCCATTTTTAAGTCAAGCTTCACAATCTGCCTACTGTAATTAACAATATGGTGAGATCAACACTGTCAAATTACATACATGTAGTCTCACATGTAGTATCACATTCTCTGTCTCCAAGATCCATCAACTGCCAAACTATACCACCATTTCTGCCACCACCAAGACAGATTATAGGATCTGTTGATTGATGACAGAGATGTATGTGTCCTGCAAGCATGGGCTTGTTTGTGTGTGTGTTTTTTGTTTTATTATCCTTGTGGGGACAAGAAGTCCTCACAAGGATAGTAAAACAAGTTAAAATTCAGACAAGTGGGGACCAGTCCCCACAAGGAAAAAGGTTATTTTAGGGTTAGGGGTTATAAGAGGCATCATAAGAGGCTACTGTATGAGAGGCGATGAGCGTTAAGAGAGGAGCGGGAGGTGAATATCGGGATTAAATTCAGCCAGAGGGCTGCAGTGTTGCTTCTGTCTGAGACAGAGGATATTTTATTTAACATTAGCTACGTGTCATTACCCAAGCATGCCTCCTCCACCTCTGCCACTCTCTCTTACTCCTGAGGGGGTGTGTGTGTGTGTGTCAAATCAAATCAAATCAAATTGTATTTGTCACATACACGTGTTTAGCAGATGTTATAGCGGGTGTAGCGAAATGCTTGTGCTTCTAGCTCCGACAGTGCAGTAATATCTAACAAGTAATATCTAACAATTTCACAACATATACCCAATACACACAAAACTAGTAAGGAATGGGATTTAAGAATATATACATATATGGACAAGCAATGACAGAGCGGCATGGACTAAGATGCAGTCAAATATTAAAGAATAGAATGCAGTATATACATATGAGATGAGTAGTGCAAGATATGTAAACATTATTAAAGTGACTAGTGTTCTATTTCTTAAGGTGGCCAGTGATTTCAATAGGCAGCAGCAGCCTCTAATGTGCTAGTGATGGCTTTTTAACAGTCTGATGGCCTTGAGATAGCTGTTTTTCATTCTCTCGGTCCCAGCTTACCTCGCCTTCTGGATGATAGCAGGGTGAACAGGCAGTGACTCGGGTGGTTGATGTCCTTGATGATCTTTTTGGCCTTCCGGTGTTTTATGTGTCTTGGAGGGCAGGTAGTTTGCCCCCGGTAATGCGTTCGGCAGACCGCACCACCCTCTGGAGAGCCCTGCCGTTGTGGGTGGTGCAGTTGCCGTACCAGGCGGTGATACAGCCCGACAGGATGCTCTCAATTGTGCATCTGTAAAAGTTTGTGAGGGTTTTAGGTGCTAGGCCGAATTTCTTCAGCCTCCTGAGGTTGAAGAGGCTCTATTGCGCCTTCTTCACCACACTGTCTGCGTGGGTGGACCATTTCAGTTTGTCGGTGATGTGTACGCCAAGGAACTTGAAGCTTTCCACTTTCTCCACTGCGGTCCCGTCTGTGTGTGTGTGTGTGTGTTCATGTATCTGTGTGTCTTAGGGGGAAAGAGAACCATTCAGTCTACTCTCACTGTGTAATTCTGCAGTGTCGTTCTCCATTTCTGCTTTCCTTTCATTGTGTAAACGACTGTTACTGGGACACTGTGGATGATTCATTCTGTTGTGTAGTGTTTCTAATCACCGTGCCTGGCCATTTTATGTGGTTTGTTACTGCTGTTTTGTCAAATTGGATTAATTTCCTCCCTCAGTGTTCACCACTAATTATAAACACCAGAACAGATGGGACGTAAGCCCTTTCTAGAACATTCTGTACCTCTGCCAAGAAACTATGGCTACTTCTATTCCATAGTCAGTCCTTACTCGGCTGTGAATGTGAGGAGACCAAGGTACTATACTGAATGCAGAATTATATATGCGACATTAACTCACACAGATGCACACACAGAATAAAATACACACAATTCTCTCTCTCTCTCTCTCTCTCTCTCTCTCTCTCTCTCTCTCTCTCTCTCTCTCTCTCTCTCTCTCTCTCTCTCTCTCTCTCTCTCTCTCTCTCTCTCTCTCTCTCTCTCTCTCTCTCACACACACACACAAACAAACACACACTATAATAAAGAAACACCTCAACCTACACAAGCTGGACTCTGGAATCCGATTATGTCACACTCATTAGAAAGTTCTGAGATTGTTTTGCTTTTATCTGCAAAAGAAACACAGTCACAGATCCAACATAATGATGTGTAGGAGGAAAAACAGTCAATGCTAAGGTTTTCCAAACACTGTAGCTAATTTCCAGTCTCAAACGCTATCAAAACAACTCATGAAGAAAACAAAGACCTTATAACCATGCATATTAAAGGCAAACGAAGTCTCATGCGAATTACTCACGCGAAATAGGATGGAAGGATGAGACATCTCTCTTAAGGATGTAAAGACATGATGTTCTCACCGATAGGCTGCAAATTCAAACAACATGACACATGGCCGACCTATGGCCACACAATCTTTAGCAGCCAGGTCACCTGTGATACAAGTCAGTACTCGACGTCGATCCATGTCTGAGGACGTCGGGAGATGACTTGGAAACCGGCCACTAGGGGCAACAGTGAGCGCTGTTACCTTCAAGTAGGTTTTTTTAGATTTTTGTTTAAGTATATCCCAAATCTTAACCCTTACCTTAACCATTCTGAGTTAATGACTAAACTTAACCTTAAACACTTAGAAATTTGACGTTTGGAACAACTTCGAAGTATGAAAAACGTGGATGAACATCCAATTCTGACCTGTGAGAGACTGTGAGAGAGAGTTGATATTTAGCCCCCGTTTTCTGCTAACAACCATCCCTTGCATTCCTTCCCTCCCATTTGCTTTTAAAAAGCTGTAAAGAACCGTGTGTGTGTGTGCGTGTGTGTGTGTGTATTTCATTAATTGAGATCACACTAGTTTTGTAGCTTTGTTGGAATGGGATTGAATTCATGCAATATATATTTGTTTCATGAAGCTTTGATGCATAAATGTCATTTTAAGATGTGCTAGCTATGATCTGCATCATCATATAGAGTATTAGCTGTGATCTTTTGCAAAGCAGATGGTCGGTCCTCAGTCTTAAACAGGCTGCTATTGGCCGGTGGCCTTCTCTGACCAGTGGTCATAAACCAGCCATATGCCGACCAGATTGGGACAGAGAGGATGACTGTGTAGTATGTGGTGACACAAGGTTAAGATGAAACCCTCATATGTCCCAGATGGGGAGTTGGTGACATACGCTCACTTGAAGGAGACCCATCCTGTCAGTGAATGTGAAACGGACAAAAAGAGAGCTAGTATTAGCCTAGCGGTTAGAGCGTTGGGCCAGTAACCGAAAGGTTGTTGGTTTGAATACCTAAGCCGGCATGGTGAAAAATCTGTTGACGTGATCCAGGTGCGCCATACTACTATGGCTAACCCTGTAAAACAACACATTTCACTGCACCTATCCGCTGTATGTGACAAAAATAAAACAAATTAAGCCACAGCCACATTGCCCCAGCAATAACCATTTTCACACGACTGTGCTCACTCACCAATGGGGGCCTGTGTATTAATAGATACTGTCCAGAGTCTTCGGCGGGACATAACAGTAGAACTATCCTTAACGAACTGCAAATAGTTCCTCTTCTCACAAGGAAATGGACTCCTCTGCATCCTGACAGGTGAGGAGGAGGAGAGAAAAGGAGGGCGGTGGATGGCGAGAGAGAAAGAGGAAAGAGAGAGAGAAAGGGGTGAGCCTATACAAGGTGTCAGATTGGTTGAAATTGCTTGCTTACCCTTGTGGTGATGGGAAAAAAGGTGTGTGTGTGTGTGTGTGTGTGTGTGTGTGTGTCTGTATAATTGCAGCTAGGCCAGACAATTTCAGGGAGCTTCCTGAGAGATGGTAGTGAACAGGTGCGGTTGGATAGCCCTTACAATGACCTGTGTGTGTGTGTGGTATTGGGCAGGTCCTTGACAAGAGTTGTCAGAGAGCTGAAGTGACATTTCAGTTTGGATTGTGACGCTGAGAAAATCGCCTGGGCCAAGATGGATCTGTGTCTGCAATCGGACGAGACAACAAATCCTTCACTGGAGAGAGAAGAGAGATGTCCGTCCTCTATCCTTCCTCTACTGAACAAAGCACCCTGCTTTATCATATGATACAGGGTGAAACCTTTAGATAAAGAGTGACATTTTGACAGCGAGAAAAATTGCGATATTTACCAAATACTTTATCATCATTAATATCTTTATCAGATGTTATAATTTTAATAATTTAATACAATAATGTAATACAATGGGTTCTGTCAACAAAATCATTGACAATAATAATAACCAATAATGAAATCATTATAATCAGTAAACTCTTCAAGCTGTGTGTGTGTGTGTGTGTGTGTGTGTGTGTGTGTGTGTGTGTGTGTGTGTGTGTGTGTGTGTAAACTAGACATCACATTCTTGCTTCTTCTGTCCTTGTTTCCTCCACTCCTTGTCTCTCTTTGAAAGTGCATTGGAGCCCGAAGGGAGAAACCTTCCCTCCTCTCCCCCATGTGCTTTGAGAGGGAGGTGAGGAATGGAGTAAACAAGGGTTTGGAGAAGGAGACAAGGAGAGAGGATGCAACGAATCAAGGAAATGCAATTGAGATTATCCCAAGGACAGAGGAGGCAAGTATTTGACAGCTATTAACAAATGTTGACAGTGCCAGACAGACTGACTGACTGAGCTACCATAACACCCATGCCCTTTCCAGAAACAACCCCTAGCCCCTACCGAGTCTAGACACTTGTGGAGATCTGAGAGGGATTGATGGGTGGTGAGATGGTGAGAGCGCCCCCTTACCCTCTGATAGGCTTGGTGGAATTCTGGCGCTATTACTTACACCTGTCCAATTCTCTCAGATCTCCACAAGTGTCTAGGGGTAGTTTCGGGTCAGGACCCCACAACCCTTTGGGTGTGTGGTGGACTTACAGCACGACACTTGAGGCATTGGTTGGATGTTTCATTCCATTGCTATACACACACCGATTTGCACAGTTGTAAGCTGGACACACCCACGGCACCCTATCAGGCTGATTAGAGCTGGCGACCTGCTGTAAACAGTGAAATTATATATTTAGATGTCTACTATTCAAACCCTTGCTTCATTCCAGCTAGTTAGATGTGCAACCACTGACTAACTATAGCTAGGGCATATCTCTAGTCTAGCAATGGATACTGTTGTTTTGGCTATATGGCATCATTGAATAAGATTACCAATGGTTAGCCAGGTGGCTATGATATATCAGTCAGCTAACCATTTACAGTAACAGCAGTTCATTAATGAGTCACTAAATCTTATGCAGAAATTGAGAAATCTTACCTTATCTTGGCACTGTGGCACAATATGGGCAGCTATTAATTAATTATTAATATATATTAGATTAATAGATTAATAGAACAGAGCTAGAAAGGTGACCTACTTTGAAAGGTCAGGAGATGTTGTCTGTGCACTTGACCAGGCATTCCACATTTAACCCCACCCCCATTTGAACATTTACAGTGCCTTCGGAAAGCATTCAGACCCCTTGACTTTTTCCACATTTTGATACGTTACAGCCTTATTCTAAAATAGATTAAATTGTATTTTTTCCTCATCAATCTACACACAATACCCCATAATGACAAAGCAAAAACAGGTTTTTATAAATTGTTGCTAATTTATAAAAAAAATAAAACGGAAATATCACATTTACACAGGTATTCAGACCCTTTACTCAGTACTTTGTTGAAGCACCTTTGGCAGCCATTACAGCCTCAAGTCTTCTTGGGTATGACGCTACAAGCTTGGCACACCTGTATTTGGGGAGTTTCCCGATTCTTCTCTGCAGATCCTCTCAAGCTCTGTCAGGTTGGATGGGGAGAGTTGCTGCACAGCTATTTTCAGGTCTCTCCAGAGATGTTCGATCGGGTTCAAGTCCGGGCTCTGGCTGGGCCACTCAAGGACATTCAGAGATTTGTCCCGAAGCCACTCCTGCATTGTCTTGGCTGTGTGCTTAGGGTCGTTGTCCTGTTGGAAGGTGAACCTTCGCCCCAGTCTGAGGTCCTGAGCGCTCTGGAGCAGGTTTTCATCAAGGATCTCTCTGTAGTTTGCTCCGTTCATCTTTGCCACGATCCTGACTAGTCTCCCATTTCCTGCTGCTGAAAAACACCCCCACAGCATGATGCTTCCACCACCATGATTCACCCCAGGGATGGTGGCAGGTTTTCTCCAGACGTGACGCTTGGCATTCAGGCCAAAGAGTTTAATCTTGGTTTCATCAGACTAGACAAGCTTGTTTCTCATGGTCTGAGAGTCTTTAGGTGCCTTTTGGCAAACTCCAAGCGGGCTGTCATGTGCCTTTTACTGAGGAGTGGCTTCCATCTGGCCACTCTACCATAAAGGCCGGATTGGTGGAGTGCTGCAGAGATGGTTGTCCTTCTGGAAGGCTCTCCAATCTCCACAGAGGAACTCTAGAGCTCTGTCAGAGTTACCATTGGGATCTTGGTCACCGCCCTGACCAAGGCCCTTCTCCCCCGTTTGCTCAGTTTGGCCGGGCGGCCAGCTCTAGGAAGAGCCTTGGTGGTTCCAAACTTCTTCCATTTCAGAATGATGGAGGCCACTGTGTTCTTGGGGACCTTCAATGCTGCAGAAATGTTTCTGGTACCCTTCCCCAGATCTGTGCCTCGACACAATCCTGTCTCGGAGCTCTACGGACAATTCCTTTGAACTCATGGCTTGGTTTTTGATCTGACATGCACTGTCAACTGTCCAATAAATTGAATTTACCACAGGTGTACTTCAATCAAGTTGTAGAAACATCAAGGATGATCAATGGAAACAGAATGCACCTGAGCTCAATTTCGAGTCTCATAGCAAAGGGTCTGAATACTTCTAGGCAGAGTTGCAAAGAAAAAGCCATATCTCAGACTGGCCAATAAAAATAAAAGATTAAGATGGGCAGTCTGAGATATGGCTTTTTCTTTGCAACTCTGCCTAGAAGGCAGCATCCCGGAGTCGCCTCTTCACTGTTGACGTTGAGATTGGTGTTTTGCGGGTACTATTTAATGAAGCTGCCAGTTGAGGACCTGTAAGGCGCCTGTTTCTCAAACTAGACTGTCTAATGTATTTGTCCTCTTGCTCAGTTGTGCACCGGGGCCTCCCACTCCTCTTTCTATTCTGGTTAGAGCCAGTTTGCACTGTTCTGTGAAGGGAGTAGTACACAGCGTTGTATGAGATCTTCAGTTTCTTGGCAATTTCTCGCATGGAATAGCCTTCATTTCTCAGAACAAGAATAGACTGACGAGTCTCAGAAGAAAGTTATTTGTTTCTGGCCATTTTTAGCCTGTAATCGAACCCACAATTGCTGATGCTCCAGATACTCAACTAGTCTCAAGAAGGCCAGTTTTATTGCTTCTTTAAATCAGCACAACAGTTTTCAGCTGTGCTAACATAATTGCAAAATGGTTTTCTAATGATCAATTAGCCTTTTCAAATGATAAACTTGGATTAGCAAACACAACGTACCATTGGAACACAGGACTGATGGTTGCTGATAATGGGCTTCTGTACGCCTATGTAGGTATTCCATTAAAAATCAACCATTTCCAGCTACAATAGCCATTTACTACATTAACAATGTCTACACATTATTTCTGATCAATTTGATGTTATTTTAAAACAATGAAATTTCTAAGTGACCCCAAACTTTTGAATGGTAGTGTATATATGTTTTTTACCTTTTAGTGTGTGTACTTTACTGTATTTATATTTGGGATATCCACTAGACAGCTACCTACTCCCCCTATACAGTATATCTATCTATCTATCTATCTATCTATTTTATCTATCTGTCTACAGTGCCTTGCAAAAGTATTCATCCCCCTTGCCGTTTTTCCTATTTTGTTGCATTACGACCTGTAATTTAAATTGATTTTTATTTGGAATTCATGTAATTGACACACACAATAGTTAATATTGGTGAAGTGAAATGAAAAAAATAACTTGTTTCAAAAAATGCTAAAAAATAAATAGCGGAAAAGTGGTGCGTGCATATGTATTCACCCCCGTTGATATGAAGCCCCTAAATAAGATCTAGTGCAACCAATTACCTTCAGAAGTCACATAATTTGTTAAATAAAATCCACCTGTGTGCAATATAAGTGTCACATGATCTGTCACATGATCTCAGTATATATACACCTGTTCTGAAAGGCCCCAGAGTCTGCAACACCACTGAGCAAGGGGCACCACCATGCAAGCGGCACCATGAAGACCAAGGAGCTCTCCAAACAGGTCAGGGACAAAGTTGTGGAGAAGTACAGATCAGGGTTGGGTTATAAAAAAATATCAGAAACTTTGAACATCCCACGGAGCACCATTAAATCCATTATTACAAAATTTTAATAATATGGCACCACAACAAACCTTCCAAGAGACGGCCACCAACCAAATCTCACGGACCAGGCAAGGAGGGCATTAATCAGAGAGGCAACAGAGAGACCAAAGATAACCCTGAAGGAGCTGCAAAGCTCCACAGCGGAGATTGGAGTTTCTGTCCATAGGACCACTTTAAGCCGTACACTCTACAGAAATAGGCTTTACGGAAGAGTGGCCAGAAAAAAGACATTGCTTAAAGAAACAAATAAGCAAACACGTTTGGTGTTCGCCAAAAGCCATGTGGGAGACTCCCCAAACATATGGAAGAAGGTACTCTGGTCAGATGAGACTAAAATTGAGCTTTTTGGCCATCAAGGAAAACGCTATATCTGGCGCAAACCCAACACCACTCATCACCCCGAGAACACCATCCCCACAGTGGGGGCAGCATCATGCTGTGGGGATGTTTTTCATCGGCAGGGACTGGGAAACTGGTCAGAATTGAAGGAATGGCGCTAAATACAGGGAAATTATTGAGGGAAACCTGTTTCAGTCTTCCAGAGATTTGCGACTGGGACGGCGGTTCACCTTCCAGCAGGACAATGACCCTAAGCATACTGCTAAAGCAACACTAGAGTGTGTAAGGTTGTGTATTTATTTTCTTAGTCAAGCTTGTGTTCTTGAACATAGCCCTGTCTTTATTTTTGTTCATTGATTTCACCTGTGTTAGTTACTCACCTGGTCTCATTAGCTCCTTATTTAGTTCAGTTCATTCTGTTTGTGCCTTGTGAGGTATTGTTTGTTTTGACTCTACTAAGCCTTTTTCTAGCTTGTTTGTGAGAACCAGTTATATCCTTCAGTCCTAGTTTTGATTCTCCTGCCTGTTTGCCTACCTATGTATGACCATTGCCTGCCTGTGACCACGATTCCTGCCTTTTGCGAAGGCGAAATAAACACCTGCCGAGCTCTGCGCATGAATCTACACCTTCTTTTCTCCTTAAGTATTAATTACAGAGTGGTTTAAGGGGAAAACATTTAAATGTCTTGGAATGGCTTAGTCAAAGCCCAGACCTCAATCCAATTGAGAATCTGTGGTGTGACTTAAAGATTGCTGTACACCAGCGGAACCCATCCAACTTGAAGGAGCTGCATGTTGTGTAAATCAAATGATACAAACCCCCCAAAAAATCCATTTTTAATTCCAGGTTGTAAGGCAACAAATTAGGAAAAATGCCAAGGGGGGTAAATACTTTCGCAAGCAACTCTATCTGTCTGTCTGTCCGTCCGTCTAGTAGAATTAGATATACAGCAGTGATATCACTGAACTGTACCTGTAGCACCTGAACACAACCGATAGATCCAACAGAGACCGTGGAGCTACTTAACATGGGGACCACGCAGATAGCAGCTGCATCAGCACTATGCTGTAGTGATTTAATTACAGCATCCACATTAATGATAAGTGCCTCTCTCATGGGTGGAGATACTCACATTACATTGCATCTGCACTGCTGTCTGAGCCTGCCTCTCAGGTCTAATGAACACAGCCTAAATGGAGGGGGAATGGGACCCTGCAGCTGCTTGCTACTTCAGGAGTAGGAGGGAGTTACCCTTACATCAGGGCTAGTCAACTCTGGACTGGGAGTGCAGCAGGTAATGCAGGTTTTAGTTCCAACCAAGCTGCATACCTGACTCTACTAATGAAACAACTGAGCTAATTGATCATAATCAGTGATTGGCTGGATCTCGTCTACCTGTTCTAAACACAAATATCAGGGTTGCCTTCCCCTGTGGATACTGATCTAATGTCAGTTTGGCTTTTTCTGCCCTATTGGTTAAGGTTAGCATTGTGAAAAAGGAAGCTGATCCTAGATATGTGTGCCTGTGGGCAACTTCTACTCCGAAACAGCAACTTGTGCTGCTTCATTGGCATGCATTAGCATACCTTTACCTATAAGAGTATATTCCTCTTTGTACATAGGAAACATGTGTACTCTTTATGAAGTTGTGCAGTGACTTTATCGTTTTACAGAATCTCTCCTGCATGTCATTTCATCTTGCCGGCACGAGATCGGAATCATCTGAGGTCAGGCCAGCAGGTAGTTCGGAACCCCATCGGAACTCCGAGAGGTCCGAATGCGCAGACAGATCTCCGATCCAAGATAACATCCCTCTGAGACAGCACTCCAATGTTCCCTCCATTTCTCTCTCCCTCTCTTCCTTTTTCATCCCGACTCAACAAAACCTTTTAGAAGCACCACATTTCTCCTCTTAAATAGTGATATGACAAGATTGAAAAGAGGTAAGAAAAACACATTAACAAGAGTACATTAACAAAGGGATAAAGGAGGTGGCCGCCCATGCAAGTGTGTGAGGTGTGTTTCTTTTGCGTGTGTGTGTGTGTCAAGGTTATTATAGTTTTAGTTTATTTTTCTATTCGTTTATATTTAAAATTATGTTTTGCTTCAGTTACTTTACTAGTTTTTATTCAGTTAAAGTTTTATCAAAACGTTTCTATTTCAATTTTATATGATTTAGTTTCAGTTTTAGTTTTAGTGTTAGTGACAGAAAGTAGCCTATGCATGTGAGGCTAGGAGCCATTTACAGTGCATTCGGAAAGTATTCAGACCCCTTTACTTTTTCCACATTTTGTTACGTTACAGCCTTATTGTAAAATGTATTCAATACTTTTTTCCCCTTATCAATCTACACACAATACCCTATAATGACAAAGCAAAAACAGGCTATTAGAGATATCTGCAAAAAACGTTAAGTATTCAGACCCTTTACTCATTACATTGTTGAAGCACCTTTGGCAGCGATTACAACCTCGAGTCTTCTTGGGTATGACGCTACAAGCTTGGCACACCTGTATTTGGGGAGTTTCTCCCATTCTTCTCTGCAGATCCTCTCAAGCTCTGTCAAGTTGGATGGGGAGCATCGCTGCACAGCTATTTTCAGGTTTCTCCAGAGATGTTCGATCGGGTTCAAGTCCGGGCTCTGGCTGGGCCACTCAAGGACATTCAGAGACTTGTCCCGAAGCCACTCCTGCATTTTCTTGGCTGTGTGCTTAGGGTCGTTGTCCTGTTGGAAGGTGAACTTTCACCCCAGTCTGAGGTTTCCTCCAGTCGTGACGCTTGGCATTCACAAAATGCTATTTCTGTTTTTCATTTTTTATAAATTTGCAAAACTTTCTAGAAAACTGTTTTTCGCTTTGTCATTATGTGGTATTGTGTGTAGATTGATGAAGAACAAAAAAAAAAATTCAATTTTAAAATAAGGCTGCAATGTAACAAAATGTGAAAAAAGTAAAGGGGTCTGAATACTTTCCGAATGTGTTGCATAGGTTTTGTGTTTTTGGGGATGTCACTTCTTGCCACTGTGGGGCAGTATTGCATAAGGTGATGGGTCAGGTCATCGGTTAGGTTAGGTTTAAAGGTAGACTCAATGAGATGACGTAGATGCAAGAAGTAAACAGTTGTAGTGGGTCAATTTCTGTAACAACCAGGGGTGTTGAAGCGTGAGGCTAAAGTTCTCTGCTGTTTTGGTCCCGTAGCTATCACGTTGTAGCAGCATGAAGCGCACCTGTGCACATGCGTAGATACTCTGTGAGAGCAAAGTCTTGCATCGTGCTCATCTCAATGGCCGCGTAAGAGCGGATCACTTTTGTCAAGTCTGTGACCATCGTTGGTCACCGCCTTTCAAAGTGTGTTGCATTCTGGGGATAAAAATGTGACGTAACGTTTTTGGGAGTTGCTGGGTTATCGCATATCCGGTCGCTAAATTTCCTTTCGTAGGATACCCGGAGGCAAAGTCATTAATATCTGTTTGGTTACTGGTTGAGGCTTCTTGGGTGCATGACGACACTCCGAACCCTTACCAAAACACAAAACATGGCGGACAGTTTCTCTCACCTCGGATCTGAAACCAGTAGTAACCACCAAGTTCAATGACAGTTAACTTAAAATTAAAAGATTAATCTAACATTTCCACTCCCCAATAAAATTGTCGCAGAGGAGGGATTCCTAGCTAGTTACAGTGTTTGAGTCATCTCAGCTCAGAACAGCTCAGCTAGCTAGTGAAATGCTAATTCACAATGTTAGCTAGGTAATGCTTTAGCTAGACCGCTTCTAGATGTCAGGAGCTCATGAGGGCTTCAGGAGCAAGCGGTTTAGATGATTCCACCATGGGCAACAACAACTGGCTACTAGAACTGAACCGATGGACATGGGGCAATGACATTTGTGACTCATTTTGGGAAACTAGGCGTATGTCGCACGTCACTACTTAACAGGACAAGCATTTGAACTCAAAAGTTAATTTTTTATTAAAATTCGTTTTTTGGTGGCAGAAATGCTTCTGGAACATATACATTTTCATGTGCCTTAATAACAAACTTGTATGCCATCTGTAAATACGAATACAATTGTTAAATTACGAGCCTAGTTGGTTTAGCCATGGAAAAAGAAAGGAACCTTTTCGCTAGCCATGATTGGCTGAGATAATGGATGGGCTGGACATGCCGAGAGATGAGTTCGGATTGGTCTGCCATGTAGCATGCTTCTGTCTATAACATGAGATGGTCAGTATGTGTAGGTAATCCCTTCTAACGCGACTTATTTGATAGACTTTCAGCTGTCGCAGATGCACCTCCTCTGACTTCACTCCTCGACTTTCGCCTACAGTTGGTTGCTTTAGCCATACCACTCAAACATGTCCACTATTTGTGGTGTTGCTCATGGCAACATCATCTCGCTGAGTCTATCTTTTACTTTAATTAATCTTAATGTGACCTGCCAGATTCAGAAAATGTAAAATCCCATGAGAAAAAAAAGCATAAACCCTATTGAAAACCCCATTTGATCCATAATGTTTTTTTTTTTTTATGTTGTTAGTTTTGGAGTCAATTATAAAAGTTTCAATACAGTTTTTATTTTTCAAACGGGTTTGTTAATCATTTTATTTCAGTTTATTTAATTGTTTTTTCATGATTCGTTTTCAGTTTTAGTTTACTATAATAACCTTGGTGTGTGTTTGCCAGTGTTTGTCTCTCTTTTTTTCCCTCTCTGATCCAGAGTTTATCTGCTGGTCACTGAGGTGAGAACAGCTCCAAGCCGTCAGTCATCCAGCTGGCCAACCAAAACCTCTTTACTTCCTGTGTCACTGGAACCTATTTAGGATTTATTTGGTATCCCTAATCTCTGCAGGCCAGTCAGGAATCACAGAGCTGGACTCATGTATCTTTCCACCCTTTGGATAGGAATGGAGGAGTTGGAAAGAAAAGTGCCCAAAGGCTCAATCCTTCATGAATAACTTTCATGAAACTGCAGTGTACAAAATGCCTGATAAGACTTGCAATCTAACCAAACAAAATTAACTTGCAGGTGAAAAAGTACTACAACAGATGTCTGGTTCAAATGAAATGAAATATATGTTTTACATATCCTGAGCAAACATACACTGAGTGTACAAAACATTAGGAACACCTTCCTAATATTGAGTTGCATCCCCTTTTGCCGTCAGAACAGCCTCAGTTCATCAGGGCATGGACTCTACACGGTGTCGATACACGGTGTCGAAAGCGTTCCACAGGAATGCTGGCCCATGTTGACCAATGCTTCCCACAGTTGTGTTAAGTTGGCTGGATGTCCTTTGGGTGGTGGACCATTCTTGATACACACGGGAAACTGTTGAGCATGAAAAACCCAGCAGCGTTGCCAATCTTGACACACTCAAACCAGTGTGCCTGGCACCTACTACCATACCCTGTTCAAAGGCACTTCAATCTTTTGTCTTTCCCATTCACCTTCTGAATGGCACACATACACAATACATGTCTAAATTGTCTCAAGGCTTTAAAATCCTTCTTTAGCCTGTCTCCTACCCTTCATCTACACTGATTGAAGTGGAATTAACAGCTGACATCAATAAGGGATCATAGCATTCACCTGGTCAGTCTATGTCATGGAAAGAGCAGCATGTTTTGTTCACTCAGTGTAGATCAAATCAAATCAAATTTTATTTTTCACATGCGCCGAATACAACAGGTGTAGTAGACCTTACCGTGAAATGCTTACTTACAAGCCATTAACCAACAATGCAGTTTTAAGAAAATAAAGTTAAGAAAGTATTTACTAAATAAACTAAAGTAAAAAAGAAAAGAAAAAAAGAAAAACAAATTAACAATAATGAGGCTATATACAGGGGGTACCGGTACCGAGTAAATGTGCAGGTTAGTCGAGGTAATTTGTAAATGTAGGTGGGGGGGTCAATGCAAATAGTCCGGGTGGCCATTTTGATTAATTATTCAGCAGTAGAGATAGTAGAGATTGTGTTGTGCATACATCATGACCTGTTCAATGGCATATTTTCTGCATTTGTATTGATCACTTTGACTGAAGTGACAGTTAATGACCCAAAACTGGCCTAACTAACTATGTGTGTGAGTTGGTTTCCAACCACTTAACATCTCTATTGGTGATAATTCAAACACAAAAAGCAATTGATACCAAGCCACAAGCCGTCCACAATTTGTTGACAGCTGCACCTTGAAAAGAAAAAGCAAATTTCCTTCAGATTCTTTAACACACAGAGCCAATTAGAAAGAGAAGTAGGGAGAGAAGAAACAGAATGTTTCCATTTTACTGGGGCAGTTTTAGTGGGGTTGCCACAAACATGCATTACACCAGTTAAAAGGGAAAGCCTGTCGAGTCATTACTGTCAAAGCTAATGCACAGGGATGGGGAGTAGGCCCAGAGAGGTAGGTACTCACTAATGAATGAACACACTGCTAAGTTCAACAATTACACTGCCATGTTAATGTAAGGATAACACACCGATTGTACTGAACCACCACTTAGCTTTCAGGAAGGGGCTTTCTTTCATTTAGTTACCCATTTTGGTTTGCATTCTTGGAAAGAAAGACGAGAGCATTTACATGGCCATTGAACGTAAAGATCACAACAAATCACACTAGAAAGCCATTGCTTCAGTGATCGGTTTTCTTTCATTTAGTTGGTTGGGTTCTTATTCTTGGAGAGTAAAATGGGAAAACAGCTTAGGGAAACGTTCCTTAGACAGGTTTCCTATGGTCACTGTATTAATTGGAAAGAGAAGTTCACAGAGTTCTTAAACTCAGAGGACGGAAAAATAAATGCTGGGACTGTGTAGGGCTCTGTGTATGTAGGTTCCCCCAAATATCTTTCTTGGAGGTAAATAGGAAAGAGTGACAGGTTGGAATCAATGGCCCTTCTCAGTTCTCACCCCACTTTCATTGTTTTTCCTACTAATAAATAATGAATGCCGGGAACTAGCCGCATAAAGTAGATCCACTCACCCTATACACGCTTCCAAGAATAATGTACTAACTCACTTTGTATAGAAAGGTATGGCATTATCCAGTCCAAGCATCTTTTCTGAGGACCCAAGTATTTTTATTTAGTATTTGACATGTGGAATCAATTATGTGTTTTCCGCTCTATATAAATACACAATGGCAGACCAACTCATCAGAAAAGACAGACGAACCACAACTTTGTGTTCTAATTAACTGTTGACTTACCTGGAAAAGAACAGAGAAAAACCTCCAATAAAACACTGCAGAGTTGTGCTGTGCTGTTCACATTTTAAGTCCTTTTTTATTTCAACTACAGTGCCTTGCACGCGGTAATCAGATATGAAAACCAAAAAAAACATCTCCAGTTTTATTCCCTCATTACACGACTGGAATTCTCTTTCAATCCAGTAAAAAAAAATGGCAGACTGCGTGACTTATTTAGGCTAGCCTTGTCTGTATACGCTTGTTTTCTGTTACTTAGTTCCTGAGATTTATAAAGTACATTCTTAGCAATTTAGATGGTTGTTTCTACCTTGAAGGAGTAATATTTCAGATTAATTTTTAGAAACACCTAAAATGGCTTAGTAAACTAATTATTACTATAATTAGGTATTAATGTTGGCAAACACTCATTTTAATTTCATTGAGAGCTAAGTGACACAAAATACTAACTTACTTTCTGTCTTTCTGTCTGTCTATAGGCTTAGGCTCCATCATCATCATCAGTTCCGTGGTTGCCATGGCGCCGTGAGGTCGCCTAGGCAGAGAGCTCTGTAAATATTGTACATATGAGTTATTTTTAAGTGTTTTTAATTGTATATTTCGTTAACTTAAGATGATTGATCTGAAATATCTGGTGGTAACCCAAGGAGTTGCAGGCCTGATGACGGCAAGTACATTTATTTGGTTTGGCTAGCTATCTAAGCTTGCTAATGGTATTTGAATAAGGCATTCACATCACCTGCTTTTTCTTCCACCTGTCCCAGTTCCTGGAAGAATGTGGACATTTTACATTTGACATTTTAGTCATTTAGCAGACACTCTTATCCAGAGCGACTTACAGTTAGTGAGTGCATACATTATTTATTTTTATTTTTCATACTGTCCCCCTGTGGGAATCGAACCCACAACCCTGGACTGTGGTGTGAGGGAATGGCAAAGGCTTGCTTCATAGGGGACTGTTCTAGACTACTGTCGAAGTGTGGTGATCTTTTTGGGTGCTTTTACAGTTGCCGAAGCATCACCCAGGTGGGTGCTACACTTTGATAAAGGATGATCCAGCCTACTTACAGAGGAGGAGGAGACGACGTGCATGATGAAGAGCTCCGGGC
Organism: Coregonus clupeaformis; assembly: GCF_020615455.1. NCBI lineage: Eukaryota > Metazoa > Chordata > Actinopteri > Salmoniformes > Salmonidae > Coregonus > Coregonus clupeaformis. The sequence goes on from NW_025533466.1 coordinate 1,050,278, forward strand.
CTGTCTACCAGTATCTGATTGAAGTTTTCTCCCTGCCTGTCTGTATCATCGATGCTCCTTCAGCTCAAGCTACAGCTATTGACTGCCTTTCCGAACTACCTTGATATCTGAAGCTGTGGAAGACCATCAACCATGAACTACCAGATCCCTACAATTGTTTATTGTGATTATTTAACTGTCAACCGCCAGGTGGATATTTTTTAAATCAGTTTTATAAATATCTATAGGTAGTTAATCAAATACAATGGCATTATCCATGAGAAAGCTTTTTGGTGGCAACACATTCCTTCAGGGAAAATAACAGCTGCCCGGACATTTGGAGGTGGGCGAGGGGCACACAAACATTTCAAACTGTGATTGACATCTACCTTACATTAGATTAGACAATCTTATCCAGAGCGACTTACAATAGTGAGTACATATATTTTCATACTGGTCCCCCATGGGAATAAAACCCACAACCCTGGCATTGCAACTGCCATGATCTACCAACTGAGCCACACGGGACACACAACTCAGTGTGTCTGCAAAAAAAAGCATAGTTCTTCCATATATTTTCAATACATGAGTTTTCGATATGAGTGCTGCTTCTTACATTTACATTTTAGTCATTTAGCAGACGCTCTTATCCAGAGCGACTTACAGTTAGTGAATACATTTTTTTTATTTATTTTTTATACTGGCCCCCCGTGGGAATCGAACCCACAACCCTGGCGTTGCAAACGCCATGCTCTATCAACTGAGCTACATCCCTGCCGGCCAGTCAGGGTAAAAAACAGTAAGCCATTTTACCAAGGACCAGCTCTGATAAACCAACTAAAACTTGCTAGTTTCAAACTGGTGTAGATCGCCTGCCTGACGTCCTAGAAGTAAACTAAAAACATCTACTTGAATGTAAGAGTCTATCTATTCTCGTATTCTCTTTACACCACTATGGTTTACTTCTGTTCGGGAAACTAGGTATTGACAAAGTAAATGAAAATAAAGCCAGGCTAGAATGAAATTGAAGAAGCTAGCTAGCTGCTTCATGTTCAACTTTAGCTAGCTAGATATCTGTGTATAGATGAATTGGTGACTGAACATGGACAAAGATCTATATACTACTGGTATGTACTCTGACATTTGGCACTAGTTGCAAGTGGAAATGTTTACCTATATAACACTCTTATTTACAATGACGGCCTACACCGGCCAAACCCGGACGACGCTGGGCCAATTGTGTGCTGCCCTATGGGACTCCCAATGACAGCCGGTTGTGATACAGCCTGGAATCGAACCAGGGAGTCTGTTGTGATGCCTCAAGCACTGAAATGCAGTGCCTTAGACCGCTGCGCCACTCGGGAAAGAGCACATGGAAAAAGCAGGTATTCTTGTTTTGTACACTCAGTGTATGTATACCCTTTGAAAGTAAAACACTGGCCATGTCCGAATACCCATACTTGCATTCTAAATAGTAGGCCATTTGAGTATGCAAAATTTTTTAGTTTAATAGTAAAACGACATTTCGAAAAGCGAGTATACTTTAAATGCCCAGATTTCATGCTCATTTTGGATTTGACAACAGCTGATCAATTAGATATGGGGATGCGCTACCGAAATCAACAAAAAGCGGGAAAAAATGCGATCATGCATGACGCATTTTCAGTATGCGAAAATAGAATGTTGAATAGTATGCGACATTTCAAAGATCTAGTATGGTTTAAATGCCAGGATGTTATACTCATTTCGGCTCTTTATCTAGTAGAATTCGATGCACACTTTTCCACAATGCATTGGAAGAGGTGGGCTGCGAATTATAGTCCCTAGTTCTCTTCAAGTAGCCAAACAAAACTAGGCTACTTACAGTAATTGTGAAGATGCCCAAAGCTTCTGCGGTGTTGTTCAAATGTAGGCTAAGTAGTTTTTGTTCTCCTTAAAATGATCATGAGTACTGTTCATCTTTTCTTTCTGTTTTGTGAATAACAGTTATCTCACTGAAAAGTGTTTGTTGTTCTCTTGGCCTTAAATCAGAGCTTTTAAGCTAAATACTAAATCATCTTTGGATTTCTGAATGTGTCGGCATCGGGGACTCGGGATGTGGCTGCGTTATTGATGTCATGTTAATCAGGCATTTTGATTTGAACAAATGGATTGTTTCAGTTTTGTAGGCTAGGATGCCTATTTAATTATTACATTTATGGATCAAGCCTCGGCAGTCATTCTGATCTCGTTCCCAATGATCAGTGCTGTAGTTTTTATTATGTTGCTGTCCAGCGGTTCTGAATTTGCGATGCACCGGACTCTCCACTTTTTTTCTGTGCAATAGACATTTTGATTTGAACATTTGAAAGGTTTTGGTGTGTGTACTAGGCCATTTGATTTAATTTAAATATGTTTCACTAATAAATATGTTGAAATGGAACCAAATGATCTGTTTCTGTCTTCAGTCCTTTTTAAATAGGATAGATGGGCTACATGGTCTACTACGGTATAGGTTGAATGTGATAGTCTGCCTATAACCAGCCTATAGGCCTATAACTCCTTGCCTATTCTATTCAGAGTTTTCAGAGGAATTCATCGAATTGGAAATTAGCTATTATCAGGCTGGTTAATGCATTGCACGTCTGTTGAATTGGGAAAAATCCACCTGCACTCGGCCCCGCCCCACCTACTCAACCAATCAGGAGCCTCTACTGCGTTACGTCCTTGGCATACTGCATACTTTTTACTAAACGGTACGTGCTAAATAGTATGTGACAATTAGTAAATAGTATGCAGCTTAAGTATGTAGCATGCTAGTATGGGTATTCGGACATGACCACTTTGGGTATGTAGTATGCTAGTATGGGTATTCGGACATGACCACTACACTGGGCAAAAAGGGTCAATATCAGGGGATATCTTTATCTATATATATCCAGATATCTGACAATTTATTAGATATAAGGAGTAGACATGCTCCAGATACGCATGTCCTTAATTTCATATACTGAGCTAGGATATTCTCCGTAATGGGACAGTTTCTACATGCATCCAATCCGGACCTCAGAAATCTCACTGCTACCGTATGAGTCCAGGGAGATATCTGGGGTGAGATCCCTTCAAGACACGCCCCTGATGCGCATGCATGGACAATGGATGCAGATTCCAAATCAAATCAATTTTTATTTGCCACATGCGCTGAATACAACAGGTGTAGACCTTACAGTGAAATGCTTACTTACAAGCCCTTAACCAACAATGCAGCCCTTACACAGCCTGGAGGTGTGTTGGGTCATTGTCCTGTTGAAAAACAAATGATAGTCCCACTAAGCCCAAACCAGGTGGGATGGTGTATTTGGGCTGCAATTGCTGAGGCTGGTAACTCTAATTAACTTATCCTCTGCAGCAGAGGTAACTCTGGGTCTTCCTTTCCTGTGGCGGTCCCAATGAGAGCTAGTTTCATCAGAGCGCATGATGGTTTTTGCGACTGCACTTGAAGAAACTTTCAAAGTTCTTGAAATGTTCTGTATTGGCTGACCTTCATGTCTTAAAGTAATGATGGACTGTCGCTTCTCTTTACTTATTTGAGCTGTTCTTGCCATAATATGGACTAGGACTTTTACCAAATATGGCTATCTTCTGTATACCCCCCTACCTTGTCACAACACAACTGATTGGCTCAAACGCATTAACTTTTAGGAGGGCATACCTGTTAATTGAAATGCATCCCAGGTGACTACCTCATGAAGCTGGTTGAGAGAATGCCAAGAGTGCGCAAAGGTGTCATCAAGGCAAAGGGTGGCTATTTGAAGAATCTCAAATATAAAATATATTTTGATTTGTTTAACACTTTTTGGGTTACTACATGATTCCATGTGTGTTAAATCATAGTTTTGATGATGTCTTCACTATTATTCTACAATGTAAAAAATTGTAAAAATAAAGGAAAACCATTGAATGAGTAGGTGTGTCCAAACCTTTAACTGGTAGCGTATGTCTAAAAGTCACATCTGGATTCAGAATCTGTCAGGATATGGTGCAAATCCACAAAACTCTAAATATGCATTGGAAATGGTCTGTATTCTCTAGAATATAAAAAACGTGTCATGTAAAGATATCCCCTGATATGGACCCTTTTCGCCCAGTGCTATCTTTCTGCTGAAATTAAAAGCTACTGTAGGCCTAAATTCTTGGAATTATCTAGAGCCATGAATGGCAAAGTTGCCCTCAGAAAATGGACAATTTTATTTTTATTTTTTTTATTTCACCTTTATTTAACCAGGTAAGCCAGTTGAGAACAGGTTCTCATTTACAACTGCGACCTGGCCAAGATAAAGCAAAGCAGTGCAATAAAAACAACACAGAGTTACATATGGGGTAAAAAACATGAAGTCAAAAATACAACAGAAAATATATATACAGTGTGTGCAAATGTAGCAAGTTATGGAGGTAAGGCAATAAATAGGCTATAGTGCAAAATAATTACAATAGTATTAACACTGGAATGCTAGATGTGCAAGAGATTATGTGCAAATAGAGATACTGGGGTGCAAAAGAGCAAAATAAATAACAATATAGGGATGAGGTAGTTGGGTGGGCTAATTTCAGATGGGCTGTGTACAGGTGCAGTGATCGGTAAGGTGCTCTGACAACTGATGCTTAAAGTTATTGAGGGAGATAAGAGTCTCCAGCTTCAGAGATTTTTGCAATTCATTCCAGTCATTGGCAGCAGAGAACTGGAAGGAATGGCGGCCAAAGGAGGTGTTGGCTTTGGGAATGACCAGTGAGATATACCTGCTGGAGCGCAGACTACGGGTGGGTGCTGCTATGGTGACCAATGAGCTAAGATAAGGCGGGGATTTGCCTAGCAGTGATTTATAGATGGCCTGGAGCCAGTGGGTTTGACGACGAACATGTAGTGAGGACCAGCCAACAAGAGCGTACAGGTCACAGTGGTGGGTAGTGTATGGGGCTTTGGAGACTAAACGGATGGCACTGTGATAGACTACATCCAATTTGCTGAGTAGAGTGTTGGAGGCTATTTTGTAAATGACATCGCCGAAGTCAAGGATCGGTAGGATAGTCAGTTTTACGAGGGCATGTTTGGCAGCATGAGTGAAGGAGGCTTTGTTGCGAAATAGAAAGCCGATTCTAGATTTAACTTTGGATTGGAGATTCTTTATGTGAGTCTGGAAGTTGAGTTTACAGTCTAACCAGACACCTAGGTATTTGTAGTTGTCCACATACTCTAGGTCAGACCCGTCGAGAGTGGTGATTCTAGTCGGGTGGGCGGGTGCCAGCAGCGTTCGATTGAAAAGCATGCATTTAGTTTTACTAGTGTTTAAGAGCAGTTGGAGGCTACTGAAGGAGTGTGATACACATGGACTGGAATTAAACAAACTACAACATGTTAAATGATAGCCATGGCAGGACTGGAAAAGTGACATAATTATGTTTTCACTACAGCGTCGGCCCAAATGTGTTTATCTTTTGAAAATGACGATAGGAAGTGTGAAGTGAAGAGGAAACAAGAGTCATTATAACTTGCCACACTCTGGAAGGATAAGCCCTTCATGCTAAACTCCCAGTGCAATACAACCTAATCTAATCTAAGACACCATTTGTACTGCTATCACGTTACACCCCTAGTGCACGCACACACACACACACACACACACACACACACACACACACACACACACACACACACACACACACACACACACACACACAGATGTTTACAAAGTGTTTTCTCTCCAGACAATTAGTCTGAGTGTAGGTTGTCTTTATCAGACGGCAGGCAGTTAGCATTGAAAGGTCAGACACTAGTTGGGGTAACTTACTGCTGTTCCACCCATAGAGCCCGTATATTTTCAGAAACAACAGTTTCCATCTCCTCTGACGACATTCTGGGTCCATAATTGCAAACATTCAAAAAAGTGTAAACCTTTTCTCTGTCTCAAAATGCGCATCAGTCAATTAAAATCATTGACATAGTTGCATGTGATAAAACGCTACGTTAGATGTTCCCATTATATAACCTGGCACATTTAGCCCTATGCTAACCTGACCAGGTGGCAGTGATTATTTCCTGTAACAAATTCCGGATCAGCCTATCAAAGATCTATGACTTCATATCCACTAACCAATGGCATTTCTTAAAATAGGTCAACTTGGCCACCAGAGGGATATTTTAAACATTTTACATTACATTTTAGTCATTTAGCAGACGCTCTTATCCAGAGCGACTTACAGTTAGTGAGTGCATATATATTTTTTAAAAATAAATTCATACTGGCCCCCCGTGGGAATTGAACCCACAACCCTGGCGTTGCAAGCGCCATGCTCTACCAACTGAGCTACACGGGGCAAAACCTCAAAATTCAAGGTTTACTTTTGTTCTACTTTGTCTGTCACAATTGTAATGTGCCAATATTGCATGATGCATCCTTGACTAGGCTACTAGCTACTAACGTTAGACAAAATTCAAGTTTTTGCATATATGACAAAATCCCACGTTTTTGCTTATCCGTTTCATATACTGTACATCCATGTGCTTTTACGGGGGAAAAAATAATAAAGGAGGACTATAGAACATTTAAGTTTATTGTGCATTGTTAAAAAAAGTTGAAGAGCCTTGTGGTAATGTCAAAAAGCTGTCATGTACCTCCATTACAATCGCTGCCAAGTGGCATACACCACTAAACCAGTTAACAGTAATTACTGTGGGTACAGTAATCGTGGGTTTGAGGCCCCCTCGCATCAAGAGTGGCTGCGGATCTGACTTTTCTCAGACTTTTTTCCCCCCGGACCAGCTAAAGGTCCCGAAGCTTCTGCACATATGTGTGATTCTCTATGTATATATTTTTTACTTAGCTGCTGCTCCCTCCATTACCCCTTCCTCCCTACGGAGATGCTGCTCCCTCTGTTACCCCTTCCTCCCTACGGAGATGCTGTTCCCTCTGTTACCCCTTCCTCCCTACGGAGATGCTGTTCCCTCTGTTACCCCTTCCTCCCTACGGAGATGCTGTTCCCTCTGTTACCCCTTCCTCCCTACGGAGATGCTGCTCCCTCTGTTACCCCTTCCTCCCTACGGAGATGCTTCTCCCTCTGTTACCCCTTCCTCCCTACGGAGATGCTGTTCCCTCTGTTACCCCTTCCTCCCTACGGAGATGCTGTTCCCTCTGTTACCCCTTCCTCCCTACGGAGATGCTACGGAGATGCTGTTCCCTCTGTTACCCCTTCCTCCCTACGGAGATGCTGTTCCCTCTGTTACCCCTTCCTCCCTACGGAGATGAACGGACATCTTGGTCTAGTGTAGCCTAATCTACAAACTTTTACATGTTGTACAACAAACTTCTGTTGTATCAGTAGGCTATTGCTAACATGAGCACAACACAAACAGGCAGTCTATTAAGGCAAGCTATTTATAGGCAGCATATCAAACACAAGCAAGACACAGACAGGCAGTCTAAATAGCGATGAAATGTTATTCTTTCATCGTCATTGCAAACATTGGCTAAGCAGGAGGCAGACAGGCCGTTCAAATAAGTCGTGTTCTTTTTTTCAGCAGCTCAGGCTACGATATGACAAATAGCAGTAGGCACCTGGCCATCCAAAACGAACTCACCCACTGTCAAACTCTGGGTACCGGCTACACGCTTCGGCTGCCCAGAGGTGGAACAGCTAATCTGGTGAATTTCAATCAAGGACTGTTGATCAAATCGTATGGGACTCATGAACTCAGGCTACGATATGGCAGTATTATTATTATAAAGATTAGATCATCACAAATGTAGGCTAAACGTGTTGTGAAAATGCTGATTGTTTTGCACCAATGCAATGTGTAGACTGCTTCCTGCCTCTGCTACTGCAATATCCTTAGTTACAACAGACAGAGAAGGTTGTAGCCTAAATCCGAAATTAGCCTACAAAATATATGCAGGGTTTTTATTTCTGCTGTTCAGAAATATGAGGCAGAGACGTAGGCTACATCATCATGTCGATCAAGTTGGGTCAGGGTTCAGAAGAGGGTGAGTAAAGAGAGAAAGGTGAAAGGAGGGGAAGGTGAGCAGCAGCTATGTAAAATATCTAAGTAGAGAATCCCACCAAAGACAGTACAGAATGAAGATAGGCAGAAACTGCTTCTCCAATAGAAATCCTGATCACGCTTGTAGGCGATGTCATGACGAGGTTGGCTAGTTAAACTCATGTGCTGAAATGCGTCATCGGGTCTAACGGTCTCGCGCCAAACTGCACATGTGCAGGCTGTCAAATCAAAGGCAGTCCTTCATATAAAGTTGTTTTTTATGAAAATGAAAACCTGTCAGTTTTGTCAGTTTCACAAGGTTAAAACCCTGGATGGGAGACCAGAGCGTAGCTGTAGATAAATCAATTATCCAGTTGGAGGTGCTGCCCAGCCTATTGTTTTTTTTTCTGATAGTGCATAAAATTTGAAGTTGTTTTAAAGGTACAAATTCAACATATTTTAAACAAGGTTTGTCTATGTAGAAATGTGGTTACCATGATGACATAATAAACAGTTTGCGTTGATTACTTTTTTCAAATCCAATGTATTTTCCACGTAGATTCCACGTCACAATACGTTGACAAATTACGTTGAAACAACATTGATTCAACCAGTTTGTGCCCAGTGGGAAAATATTAAAAGTTGCAATTTTACGCATATTTTAGTATGTTTAATTGCAGAATTTGTTACAGGATACAATCATGTCCAGCTGGTATAGTTAGCATAGGGCTAAATGTGTCAGGTTATCTGATGGGAAAAGCTAACATTTAGCATCTGCGGATTTTGAGACGGAGAAAAGTTTAAGTTTAAACTTTTCCTAATGTTTGCAAGTATGGACAATCTCTCTACTCCTGTCACATATTTTACTGCTATACTTGAACCATACACCCGCCCTCTGTCCAGCTCTTATCTCTGTCTCTCATCCACAATCTATTTCTCTCTGTCTCTCATTCTTTCTTTCTTTCTCTCTTTCTTTCTTTCCCAATTTCTTTCCATGTGCCTAATAATATATAATTCCACCATAATTCTGCATGTAACCTCAACAAGTATGGCTAGAACAATTCCTTAGGCATGTACTGTAAATAAGAGACAATGATAGGCTTACCTCATCCTAATTTCCTCATGATGGATTTCTACCAATTTAACCTTTGACAGGCAACCTAAAGGTTATCCAAAGGTCATCAACTTTTTCAATTAACTAGTTCAGAAATATTTTTTATTCTACACTGTGGGACTATTAGATTACATAATGCTTTTAGAGCTTGCTTATCTCATGTAAACTGAATCAAAGACAACATAACTCAAACTTTATTATAAAATATGTATTTAGATGAGAAATACTGTGCAGAAATTTGTGACAATCCCTCTTTGTTTCGCATTTATCTCAGCATGCCTGCCTCTCTTCCTCCCTTCAGATGTTATAGACACCAGATACCACATGCCTCCCTGCATTCTTCCAACAACCTGATTATTTTTTAAAGCTTTGATAAGTGACTGCTGAGTTTAAAGGGAAAGAAGAAAAGAGAGAATAAAGGGAGAAATGAAACCCATCAGAGCTGTTTATGGGTCTGACCTTTCTCTGCGCAGACCACACGCTTTATTATCCCCTTACTCCGGCTCAGGACTCATTAGGAACGCCTGGAACGCCATCTGACATGTGGAATTCTATATACTCAAGCAGACACATCTCCCTACAAACACACACACACACATGTGCACCCACACACATTCTGGGTTCTGAGACAGTTATTAGTTTGGCAAGCAATGGGGATGACATCACAAGGCAGGCAGCGGTAAACAGTCTTGATTGGTGGACGGCAGTGGTTGCCAAGACAGCCGATGTCAGTGTTGGTGGTCTGTGGTCCCCATCCGTAGCTGTGCCCGAGGGCCAGTTAGCTAAATATATACAGTTCTCTCTTCTCCACAGAGTTCCAGGCAGCATGTGTTATACTGCTGAGGCTGATTAGGGTATTTGTGCATGTTGTGTTTGTTTGAACAGAGGTATTTCTGCTCTCAAACCCTTGATACATGACAACCTTGTCTGGTGCACGTAGATCCGTGTCATAAATATGTGTTCTAGTAAAGTGTTTCTTTGATTCACAGACTTTTTGACATTGGAACTGAAGTTCTGTATGGCATATGTGTTTGGCGCACAAGGAAGAAGGAGAGGGAGAGAGAGAGATGGGGAGAGGAGGGAATAGAAATCACTGTTGCCCAAATAGAAATCACGAGGAAGGGATATGTGTGGATGATACACAGAGAAGAAAGAGCAGAGATAACATGGGTAGGTCTATCCATCTCTTTTTGGATCTGACGCTATTCTAATAATCTGTATTCAGGGCAGGGTGGGAAACTGAGAGTGACTTGTCTTTGTGTCTGAGGTTCTGTGATATTACTATTACCATCCTGGAAAACACCCAAATAGTGTGTGTGTGTGTGTGTTTCAAGTTTTAATAGTCGTATGTACAGGATACATGTGGTATACGCTGTCCAACAAAATGCTTACTTGCAGCTTCCTTCTCGACAATGCCAACAACAATATGAAATTGTACAATATAAGAATATGAACATAAAGTAAATGGCTCAGTAGAATATAATTTTTTTTTTTGCATAAGTGTAATACAGGAAGGCACAATTTATAGTCCAATATTTACACGTGTATCAGGGAATGGGGGATGGGGGGCAAGTGTTTAAATAGTTCAGTATTAGCAATAGTAAATAAGACTCTGGTAGCAGCAGTTGTGATATGTGTGCAGCATGAAGGTATATACAGTATATGTGTGTGTGTGTGTGTGTGTGAGTGGGTGTGTGCATGAGTGAGTGAGGGAGTGAGTACATGTGTGCTAAGGTGCGGAGAGTCAGTGCAGGTGATCAGTCAGGTGCAAGAGTTCAGCAGTAGATAGAAACTGTCTCTGAGCCTGTAGGTATCAGACCTCATGCTTCGATACCATCTGCCCGACAGTAAGGGAGTGAACCGCTCGTGGCTGGGGTGTGTGGGGTCCTTGATGACGCTGCGGGACGTCCTCAGGCACCGTTTCAAGTAGATGTCCTGGATGGGTGGGAACATGGCCGCAGTGATGTACTGGGCCGTCTTCACCACCCTCTGGAGGGCCTTGCGGTCGTGTACGGAGCAATTCACTTGTGCTTTATTCCAGTGTGTGTGTGTGTGTGTGTGTCTTTGACCAAGACCATGACATGCATCTAACTCTGAATGTGTAGGCTTGCACTTACACCGAGAGGGAAAGTAGCCTACAGGGGGATAGAGAGGGACCCTACAAACCAAGGTGTCAGCACTGCAGCCGTTGGTCGAACCAACGGGGTCAGCACTTCTGTCACATGTGTGTCACGAGCGACCGCCATGGGTGACCAGCACTCAGCAGAAATGTCAGAGCCCTGAAAATGGTGGCACAGACTTTAGGAGAAAATCATTATATGGAGAAGGTCAGTTAGGACTGCAGCTCAGAGCTGATGGAAGACCTTGGGTGTCAGTCTTGACAGGCGCTACGTAGATTTGTTTTGCTAGTGTTGTCATTAGTGGGTTCTAGAGCTCAGCTTGTAAAGGTCTTGGTGGTATGTGTATTGTTAGTGACATTAATGTGTGTTCTTGGGATGGGTACTGTATATGTTTGAACTCCTTTTTGTGTATTTACAGTATTCAGATATAAAATAAGAACCAAGAGTAGTTTTAATTGATCATAACATATGACATACTGAAAATTCACTGCATCATCATCTACGTTGATCTATGATTAAGTATTTACTGCAGCCATTCAACTCATTGGAGGCAGGAGAATGAAAAAAGCCAAGTCGATGTTTGATGTAAATGTGACTGACCGCCTCAATTCGGTCTTATGTAGCAACATTTGAAATTGTGTTTTTTTACATTCGATAAAAGTAGACTCAGAGCTAGAAAATGGTATATCATACACTGCAGTTGAGGAACAATTAGAAAGTAATTCTGCTTTGAAAGTTGATAAATTTGTAACCCCACTTTTGAGAAAAGGCCCTTAAATGTTTTGGTACACATACTGGAGAGCTCTTCTTTGTCTACACCCATTCAGCATCGTTCACACTCTCTTAAGCCTTAGCCCCACCCATCTCTTTAAGGATTCACATGTGAGGCCATGTGCTAAATAGAGTGAATAGTTTAGTAAACAACCAAAGATTCCAAGACTAAAAGTGGTAAAAGTAGTAGCCTACAATAAGGAAAAACTACAGGTAAAAATGCACTTTATCTATCCCTTGGCCTACAGTGTAATCTGAAAGTATTCAGACCCCTTGACTTGATTTTGTTACGTTACAGCTTTATTCTAAAATTGATTGAATTGTTTTTCCCCCCTCATCAATCTACACACAATACCCCATAATGTCAAAGCAAAAACAGGTTTTTCAATTTTTTGGCTAATTTATTACAAATAAAATATCACATTTACATAATTATTCAGACACTTTACTCAGTACTTTGTTGAAGCACCATTGGCAGCGATTACAGCCTTGAGTCTTCTTGGGTATGACGCTACAAGCATGGCACACCTGTATTTGTGGAGTTTCTCCCATTCTTCTCTGCAGATCCCCTCAAGCTCTGTCAGGTTGGATGGGGAGCGTCGCTGACAGCTATTTTCAGGTCTCGCCAGAGATGTTTGATCGGGTTCAAGTCCGGGCTCTGGTTGAGTCATTCAAGGACATTCAGAGACTTGTCCCGAAGCCACTCCTGTGTTGTCTTGGCTGTGTGCTTAGGGTCGTTGTCCTGTTGGAAGGTGAACCTTCGCCCCAGTCTGAGGTCCTGAGCCCTCTGGAGCAGGTTTTCATTAAGGATCTCTCTGTACTTTGCTCCGTTCATCTTTCCCTCGATCCTGACTACTATCCCAGTCCCTGCCATTGAAAAACATCCGCACAGCATGATGCTGCCACCACCATGGTTCACCGTAGGTTTGGTGCCAGGTTTCCTCCAGATGTGACGCTTGGCATTCAGGCCAAATAGTTCAGTCTTGGTTTCATCAGACCAGAGAATCTAGTTTCTCATGGTGGTGACAGTCCTTTAGGCTTCCGTCTGGCCACTACCATAAAGACCTGATTGGTGGAGTGCTGCAGAGATGGTTGTCTTTCTGGAAGGTTCTCCCATCTCCACAGAGGAACTCTGGAGCTCTGTCAGAGTGACCATCGGGTTCTTGGTCACCTCTGACTAAGGCCCTTCTCCCCCAATTGCTCAGTTTGGCTGGGCGGACAGCTCTAGGAAGAGTCTTGGTGGTTCCAAACTTCTTCCATTTAAGAATGATGGAGGCCACTGTGTTCTTGGGGACCTTCAATGCTACAGAATTGTTTTTCTACCCTTCCCCAGATCTGTGCCTTGACACAATCCTGTCTCGGAGCTCTACAGACAATTCCTTCGACCTTATGGCTTGGTTTTTGCTCTGACATGCACTGTCAACTGTGGGACCTTATATAGACAGGTGTGTGCCTTTCCAAATCATGTCTAATCAACTGCATTTACCACAGGTGTACTCCAATCAAGTTGTAGAAACATCTCAAGGATGATAAATGGAAACAGGATGCACCTTAGCTCAATTTCGAGGCTCATAGCAAAGGTTCTGAAAACGTATGTAAATAAGGTATTTCTGTTTTTTATTTTTTATAAATCTGCAAAAATTCAAAAAAACAGTTTTTGGTTTGTCATTATGGGGTATTGTGTGTAGATTGATGAGGATTTTTATTTATTTAATCCATGTAATGTAATGTAACGAAATGTGGAAAAAGGGAGGGGGTCTGAATACTTTCCGAATGCACTGTACATGGATGAACGCTTCCCGGCAGGCTGGAACCATTTATCTCTGTTTTGTTTGTAGCTACATCTTGTTTGGCCAGCGTTGTGTCAAGTCACTCTGGTTAACAATGGCCGTGGCAAGTGCTGAAATTAGCCCATCATTTTTTCCAACTGATCTGTCGATAGCGCCTGCTAAATTCAGGGCATCAATGTTGTTGAGAAAAGTACCAAAACTTTTGCCATTCTCGATAGCTAACGTTTTGTCTTTCAAAAACGTGACGGTAGAAAGGACTATCAACACATACTGAGCAGCTCACGTTATAGACAGAAGCATAATACATGGCAGACCAATCCAAACTCATCTACCGGCATATCCAGCCCATCCATTATCTCAGCCAATCATGGCTTGCGGGAAGGTTCCTATCTTTTTCCGTGGCTACACCAACTAGGCTCATAATTTAACAATTGTATTCGTATTTACAGATGGAATACAAGTTTGTTATTAAGGCACATGAAAGTTCACATGTTCCAGAATGCATTTCTGCCAAAAAACGTATTTTGATAAAGAAATACATGTTTACGTTCAAATGCCTCTCATGTGAAGTAGTGACGTGCGACATACGCCTAGTTTCCTGAAACGAGTCACAAATTAAATACATCATACAGAATCATACAGAAGATGAATAGCAAATCGGAAGCTTGGGACCATGAGGATCAATCTGCATTTTTGTCAAAATGTTGTTATTGACAGTCTTGTTCTGTTCAATGTTCTCTACCTATGTAGTATAGAATACAATATACACCATTCAAACCATTGAGGGTTTGGAACTTAAAGTATATTATCTCAGAATCATCTTTTTGCAGATAGAACCTTATAGTCCCAAGCTCTCGAAATCTCATAAAATGGAAAAGTGTTTGTCTTTGCATGAACAGCCAAACTGTGTACCATTCGTCAACATGCCCCTTGCCCACTGCTATACTCAGTTTCCGAGGAACCACAAATGGAATCTAGCAACTAACGTCAATGTGTTTCCAGGTGTTGTACAAAAAAAGCGTCAGGCCGTGTATTTGCGTTATGTTTTTTCTAGCTCACTCTGGCCTGCAACCTTACAGTAGAGTGGTTGGTAATGAATTAGTTTTAAAACAACCTGTCGAGTGTGCCAGAAATTCACCGGGACAGGAGGTGCACTGTTTTCCTCGGTGTGCAGTGGACGGGGGAGACAAATTGGCACTCTCGCCGGGCAAGGCCAGGGGGGCAAAGTGTACTCGTTCCTCTGCCATATTTCTAAATGCATGCAGCTGGCCTATCTCAGTTTTCAATCCCCATTCGAAATAAATACGTAGTGAAACAGATGGAGATATGACTGGCTAAATTGGACTAGGCTGTCCAAATATTGTATCACCTCATGGAAGCTTTTAAAGGTCATTCAAACTACATTAAATGTTGTTGTAGGCGAGGTTGCACTTGTACACACCCAAAATGCACAACCACGCACATACATGTGCACATACACACACACTCTCTCTACAATACTGTATACTGTACTATTTTGTTGGAGTGAATTTTTTTATCTGATAGTCTCTATCTCTCGCTACAGTTGTTGTCAGTCGACCCTTCAATAACCACTCAAGTAAAAGGTCAGGAGTAGAACGATATCTATCTCTTGGGCCAACAAATTGCTGTTTCCCCAAGCATAGAATAAGTTATTTATTTATTTATTTCACCTTTATTTAACCAGGTAAGCCAGTTGAGAATAAGTTCTAATTTACAACTGCGACCTGGCCAAGATAAAGCAAAGCAGTGCGATAAAAACAACAACACAGAGTTACATATGGGGTAAAACAAAACATTAAGTCAAAAAAAAATACTACAGAAAATATATATACAGTGTGTGCAAATGTAGCAAGTTATGGAGGTAAGGCAATAAATAGGCCATAGTGCAAAATAATTAGAATTAGTATTAACACTGGAATGATAGATGTGCAAGAGATTATGTGCAAATAGAGATACTGGGGTGCAAATGAGCAAAATAAATAACAATATGGGGATGAGGTAGTTGGGTGGGCTAATTTCAGATGGGCTGTGTACAGGTGCAGTGATCGGTAAGGTGCTCTGACAACTGATGCTTGAAGTTAGTGAGGGAGATAAGAGTCTCCAGCTTCAGAGATTTTTGCAATTCGTTCCAGTCATTGGCAGCAGAGAACTGGAAGGAATTGCGGCCAAAGGAGGTGTTGGCTTTGGGGATGACCAGTGAGACATACCTGCTGGAGCGCATACGACGGGTGGGTGTTGCTATGGTGACCAATGAGCTAAGATAAGGCGGGGATTTGCCTAGCAGTGATTTATAGATGGCCTGGAGCCAGTGGGTTTGGCGACGAATATGTAGTGAGGACCAGCCAACAAGAGCGTACAGGTCACAGTGGTGGGTAGTATATGGGGCTTTGGTGACAAAACGGATGGCACTGTGATAGACTACATCCAATTTGCTGAGTAGAGTGTTGGAGGCTATTTTGAAGTCAAGGATCGGTAGGATAGTCAGTTTTACGAGGGCATGTTTGGCAGCATGAGTGAAGGAGGCTTTGTTGTCACGATCGTCGTAAGAACCGGACCAAGGCGCAGCGTGATAGGCGTACATCTTTTAATTAGTACTTTAACACCAACAACTAAACGATACGTGAAGTCTAAAGGTTCACCAACACAAACCTATACAGATCAAGATCCCACAATAAACTAGTGCCAAAAGGCTGCCTAAGTATGGTTCCCAATCAGAGACAACAAGAATCAGCTGCCTCTGATTGGGAACCACCCTGGCCAACATAGAAAACACGAACTAGAACACAACATAGAAAAGAACACATAGAAACTCCACACCCTGGCTCAACATATAAGAGTCCCCAGAGCCAGGGCGTGACAGTACCCCCCCCCCCCAAAGGCGCGGACTGCGACCGCGCCAACCAAACCCAACAGGGGAGGGACCGGGTGGGCATTCCGCCTCGGAGGCGGATCCGGCTCCGGGCGTGACCACCACTCTCTCGCTACCCCCCCGTAGCGCCCCTGGTCTGGTCTGGCCCCGCTGGCCGGAGCTGGACTGGACACCGGTGGAGCGGATTGCTCAGGCTCCGGTGTGGAGCAGCTGACCGGTGCCTGACCAGGACGACGCGCACCACTGGCTTGGTGCGGGGAGCAGGAACAGGCCGGACTGGGCTGGCGACGCGCACCACTGGCTTGGTGCGGGGAGCAGGAACAGGCCGGACCAGGCTGGCGACGCGCACCACTGGCTTGGTGCGGGGAGCAAGAACAGGCCGGACCGGGCTGGCGACGCGCACCACTGGCTTGGTGTGGGGAGCAGGAACAGGCCGGACCGGGCTGGCGACGCGCACCACAGGCTTGGTGCGGGGAGCAGGAACAGGCCGGACTGGGCTGGCGACGCGCACCACAGGCTTGGTGCGAGGGACAGGAACAGGCCGCACCGTACTGGGAACACACACCACTGGCCTTGTGCGGGGATCAGGAACGGGCCGGACCGGACTGGTAACACACCCCAGTACCTCTCGCCGTGCCTCTACACTCTCCTTCTCCCTCGTGACCAGTGGCCCCCGTAACCTTGCGGCCTCCTCTGCAAACCTTCCGAACCGCTCTATCGCGGCCTCCCGCTGCCTCGCCGTCCACGGTGTGAGCCCCCCCCTAAACATTTTTGGGGCTTGTCTCTCCCCCGTGAACATGGCCTCCATGGCTCTCGCCAGACTCTCACTCTTCTCCTCCCACGTCCATCCTCTCTCCTCGTCACGCTGCTTGATCCAGTCGAGGTGGGATCTTCTGTCACGATCGTCGTAAGAACCGGACCAAGGCGCAGCGTGATAGGCGTACATCTTTTAATGAGTACTTTGACACCAACAAAAAAACGATACGTGAAGTCGAAAGGTTCACCAACACAAACCTATACAGATCAAGATCCCACAATAAACTAGTGCCAAAAGGCTGCCTAAGTATGGTTCCCAATCAGAGACAACGAGAATCAGCGGCCTCTGATTGGGAACCACCCTGGCAAACATAGAAAACACGAACTAGAACACAACATAGAAAATAACACATAGAAACTCCACACCCTGGCTCAACATATAAGAGTGCCCAGAGCCAGGGCGTGACATTTGTTGCGAAATAGGAAGCCGATTCTAGATTTAACTTTGGATTGGAGATGCTTAATGTGAGTCTGGAAGGAGAGTTTACAGTCTAACCAGACACCTAGGTGTTTGTAGTTGTCCACATACTCTAGGTCAGACCTGTCGAGAGTAGTGATTCTAGTCGGGTGGGCGGGTGCCAGCAGCGTTCGATTGAAGAGCATGCATTTAGTTTTACTTGTGTTTAACCTAACGCAGGCCCCGTGTAGCTCAGTTGGTAGAGCATGGCGCTTGCAACGCCAGGGTTGTGGGTTTGTTTCCCACGGGGGGCCAGTATGAAAAAATGTATGCACTCACTAACTGTAAGTCGCTCTGGATAAGAGCGTCTGCTAAATGACTAAAATGTAAATGTAAATATTGAAGAGCAGTTGGAGGCTACGGAAGGAGTGTTGTATGGCATTGAAGCTCGTTTGGAGGTTTGTTAACACAGTGTCCAATGAAGGGCCAGATGTATACAAAATGGTGGCGTCTGCGTAGAGGTGGATCTGAGAATCACCAGCAGCAAGAGCGACATCATTGATATACACAGAGAAAAGAGTCAGCCCAATAATTGAACCCTGTGGCACCCCCATAGAGACTGCCATAGGTCCAGACAACAGGCCCTCCAATTTGACACATTGAACTCTATCTGAGAAGTAGTTGGTGAACCAGGCGAGGCAGTCATTTGAGAAACCAAGGCTATTTAGTCTGCCAATAAGAATGCGGTGGTTGACAGAGTCGAAAGCCTTGGCCATGTCGATGAAGACGGCTGCACAGTACTGTCTATTATCGATCGCGGTTATAATATCGTTTAGGACCTTGAGCGTGGCTGAGGTGCACCCATGACCAGCTCGGAAACTGGATTGCATAGCGGAGAAGGTACGGTGTGATCCGAAATGGTCGGTGATCTGTTTGTTAACTTGGCTTTCAAAAACTATCGAAAGGCAGGGCAGGATGGATATAGGTCTGTAAGAGTTTGGATCTAGAGTGTCACCCCCTTTGAAGAGGGGGATGACCGCGACAGATTTCCAATCTCTGGGGATCTCAGACGTTACAAAAGAGAGGTTGAACAGGTTAGTAATAGGGGTTGCGACAATTTCGGCAGCTAATTTAGAAAGAAAGGGTCCAGATTGTCTTGCCCAGATGATTTGTGGTTGTCCAGATTTTGCAGCTCTTTCAGAACATCAGCTGTCTGAATTTGTGTGAAGGTTTTTGTGCTGGTCAAGGGCAGTCAAGTCTGAGGAGAACCAGGGGCTATATCTGTTCTTAGTTCTGAATTTTTTGAATGGGGCATGCTTATTTAAGATTTAGATTATCCTCTACTGACGGAATGAGATTGATTACCATCCAGGATACCTGGGCCAGGTCAATTAGGAAGGCCTGCTCGCTAAAGTGTTTTAGGGAGTGTTTGACAGTGATGAGGGGTGGTCGTTTGACCGCGGACCCGTTACGGACGCAGGGAATAAGGCAGTGATCGCTGAGATCCTGGTTAAAGACAGCAGAGGTGTATTTAGAGGGTAAATTAGTCAGGATGATATCTATAAGGGTGCCCCTGTTTACGGATTTAGGGTTGTACCTGGTAGGTTCCTTGATAATTTGTGTGAGATTGAGGGCATCTAGTTTGGATTGTAGGATGGCCGGGGTGTTAAGCATATCCCAGTTTAGGTCACCAAGCAGTACGAACTCTGAATATAGATGGGGGGCAATCAATTTACATATGGTGTCCAGGGCACAGCTGGGGCTGAGGGGGGTCTGTAGCAAGCGGCAACAGTGAGAGACTTATTTCTAGAAAGGTGGATTTTAGAAGTAGGAGCTCAAACTGTGTGGGCACAGACCTGGATAGTATGATAGAGCTCTGCAGGCTATCTCTAGAGTAGATTGCAACTCCACCTCCTTTGGCAGTTCTATCTAGACGGAAAATGTTGTAGTTGGGTATGGACATTTCTGAATTGTTGGTGGCCTTCCTAAGCCAGGATTCAGACACTGCTAGAACATCAGGGTTGGCGGAGTGTGCTAAATCAGTGAATAACTCAAACTTAGGAGGCTTCTGATGTTAACATGCAAAAAAACAATGCTTTTACGGTTACAGAAGTCAACAAATTATAGCTCCTGGGGAGTAGGAGTGATACTGGGGGCTGCAGGGCCTGGGTTAACCTCTACATCACCAGAGGAACAGAGGAGGACTAGAATAAGGGTACGGCTAAAGGCTTTAAGAACTGGTTTTCTAGTGCGTTGGGTACAGAGAATAAAGGGGGCAGATTTCCGGCTGTTGTAGAATAGATTCAGGGCATTATGTACAGACAAGGATATGGAAGGATACGAGTACAGTGGAGGTAAACCTAAGCATTGGGTAACAATGAAAGAGATAGCATCACTGGAGGCACCGATTGAGCCGGTCTCCGCGTGTATGGGGGGTGGAACAAAGGAGCTATTTGAGGCAGTTTGAGAGGGACTTGGGGCTCTACAGTGAAATTGTATAATAAGAACTAACTGGAACAGCAATAGGCAAGGCATATTGACATGGGAGAGAGGCATAAAGCAATCACAGGTGTTATTCGAGAGAGCTATGTCAACAACTGGTAATGGCGATGAAAGTTTGGTCTGAGGCTAAACAGATAAACAGTACAGGGTACTGTGTAAAGGAACAGTCCAGCAGACATCAGCTGTGCAGCTGAGTGATCATAAGGTCCAGTGAACAGCAATATGTGAGTCCGAGAGCAGTTCGAATTGGTGCTATAGCACAGGCGAGCAGGAAGCATGGCTGTTGTTTGGGTGTGCTAGCGGGCCGGGGCTAGCAGATGGATCTTCGTGGACGTCGCAACGGGAAGCCTGTTGAAACCACAGACGATTACGTCGGCAGACCAGTCGTGATGGATCGGCTCTAGGAGGTCCCGTCCGGTTGACAGAGAGGTGGATAGCCGGGAGATGGCCTGACTCGAGGCTAGCTAAAGGCTGATTAGCCAATAACAACATCCATTTGGTTGCAGCTAGCTAGTTGCGATGATCCGGTGTTAAAGGTCCAGTGATTCAGTGATTACGGCAGAAAAACCGATATGTTCTGGGTCGATAACGCGCTGTGCAGACAGTGCAGACTGGCCGATAATAGTCCAGGCTAGAGCTGGCTGATAGGTAGTGCAGGCCACGGACAATGGTGAAAAACCGCTAACGGTGGCTAATAGCATGTAGCTAGTTAGCTGGCTACTCCCGTCCAGTAGACAGAGAGGTAGATAGCCGGGATATGGGCCTGGCTCGAGGCTAGCTCAAGGCTAACTGGTGCTTGTTTCGGGGACAGTGGTGATTAGCCAACAGCAACATCCATTCGGTTGCAGCTAGCTAGTTGCAATCCGGTGTTAATGTCCAGTGATTCAGTTATTCCGGCAGAAAATCCGATGTTCTGGGTGAAAAACCGCTAACAGTGGCTAATAGCAAGTAGCTAGTTTGCTGGCTAGCTAGTTACAACTGGAGATTCTAGATAAAAGGTAAGTCAATAATAGAATCCATTCCACATTGAGTGAGGCGGGTTGCAGGAAAGTATATTTAGTAGAAGGATGAAATGTGTGATAGGAAAATATGTACGAAAAATACAAAATAAACACAAAAAACAGGCTATATACACGGACACACAAGAGTACACGACCGCACTGCTACGCCATCTTGGAAGATATCTGGAAAGAGAAAATAGCTGTAGTTTAGAATCAAAATGAAAAGTATTGTAGAGTTCTTAATAGAACAACGGCTCAGGTGGTAAACTGACATATCATATATCTATTTAGCTAATGATTTTATAAAAGGCAATTTCCAGTAGAGTGAATACAGTCATAAGAAATATATGTGAACAAACCTAGGCTACTGTATAGAGCTAGCTATATGGTGGTATTCAAGCTGTGGTTAATCAATACATGCAAACAGATATTTTGATTAGGTAGCTAACTAGCTAACGTTATGTAGCTAAAGTTAGCTTGCTAGTACAAAGTCCAGCAGCCAGCCTATGTTGCTAGCTAACACCAGTCAGCTGAAAGCTAGCTAGCTACCAGACAGGCAAATAAAGGTAGCTAGACATAAATGTGGTTTTGTTTTGATTAGCTAGCTAGCTAGCTAACATAATGTTATACCAGTCAGATGAGCGCTAACATTGGCTAGGTAGCTAACCAACAAGGGAGGAAAGCTAGCTAGCTATATTTTGCCAATTAAAGTGGAACTGACAGCATTTTAGCATTTTCAAAATTGGTTCATATATACCACCAGGAAGAATATGCCACATTGTTTTTACATTTTCTGACAAGCGAGCACTTAGATATGGTCATTTTCACGTTTTCATAAATTCATAGAATGTTTGGGAATGACGTATACTAAGGAATTTGTGAAAACTCTGTAGCAATATAGAGTGGGAAAGCGGCCGTGCGTTTGGACAATTAATAGACACTGCAGTAAATAAAACCGAATAAAAACATCTGTGTTGTCCAGGACTGATGTCTACACAGAACGGTGCTCCATAGCCAATCAGAGCTTCAGTAGGCCTATATGCAAATAAGCTATTGCCACACAGGCCTGCCATCATTCACTTTGAACTGGACTGTGTGTTTACAGGAAGTAGCAACAGCGCGACTTTTGATCGTTAGAACGCATTCACCAAAAGCCACAAAATACACCTGAATCGATTTCTGCAAATATGTCAATACCACGGGAGTCCTCTTACATTTGGGAACTTCACAGTCCTATTGATCAAGCAACCATGAAAAGGTAGGCTCTCTCTCTCAGTTATGCACATCAACAACAATAAGAACAGCAACTAATGCTAGCCAGAGTGAGATTAGCTAAAACACTATCTAGATAAACCCTCTCAAACTTTTTCAGCTAGTTGGCAGTCAAAATTGCACTGATAAACGATGGGGAATAGTAGCCTGCTCGTCCTTCTGCAGCTTGCCTGCCAATGCATGCTTGTCCCAACCCACCACTCTGTTCACAATGTTGCATTAGCAAACCGCTCGCCCACACAACGACATACACGTGGTCTGTGGTTGTGAGGCCGATTGGACATACTGCCAAATTCTCTAAGATTATGTTGGAGGCAGCTTATGGTAGAGAAATGGACATTAAATTATATTGCAATAGCTCTGGTGGACATTCCTGCAGCCAGCATACCAATTGCATGCTAGCTAACCAAATGACACCTGCATCTCTAGCTGTAGCCACTGAAAAACGATATGAGGGGAAAAAGTCAGTCACTCACCCACTCCTCCAATGACATGACATCCTCCCAGCAGCTAGCTAGCTAGCTAACGTTGGACTCTGTGTTTTTAGCTTGCTAAATAAATAGCTAGCTAGATAAATAGATACACTTGCCCAGGGGTGTCAAACTCAATCAGCGCATGAACCATATTGAAAACACATAACGAATTTGTGGGCGGGACATAGCCTATTTGTTTTTACAAAAAAAAATGTGCAACTGCACCCCAAACTGGCCATTGTTCTATTAGAAAAAAGATGGCCCTTTGTAATGTCCACTTATGTACATAGGATGCTGTATATAGCATTTTAACATATTAAAACAAAAGACATAAATCATATTTGTCCAGCCTTTGTTGCTATGCTTGCAGATGTGAATAATATTTTGCAACCCTAATCAAAAAGTATGTAATAATTTGAAATAACAAAAATGTAGCTATGTATAGGTTGTTGTAACATTTAAACTTAAAACATGTTTTTCATTTTCTTGCACTGCATGGATCACCGGTGCGGTTGGATGCAGCATTGCTGCATGGTGAACTCAAAATGTAGCTATTGTAGTTGAGTAGCCAACCTAGGCTACTGCTCAAATGTTTCTCTGTTGCATGGTGTTTTGTTGCAGGTTTTGTTTTTTGTTTATTAATTGTCAAGCTTTAAAAACCAAAGTCAGACAGCAACATTTTAGTAGCCTAGCTAGGACTGTGGCATGCGTCTGTACACTTTCCCTCTGCTGCACGCTGTAAACGGGACACACGAAAGCAATGCAATTGAAGTTAAATTCACCGATGCGATCACATCAGGCTATAATTTCATAAAGTAGGTGACTCAACTGTTGACTAATTTATACACGCTTGTGTGTCCTATTCGGCCCGTGGGCCTTGTGTTTGACACATGTGCGCTAGCGTGTTAGCCACGTTATGACTGACCTGTGAACATTGCCCTTGCTAGTTTGATTGTATTGACATTCCCAGCCTTAGTTACAGTCGTCCGTTTTTGTTCAAAATATTGAGTCATTGAAACTGAAAAGGTGCATTCTCAATGGGTTGTGGCAGCAAACAATGTACCAGGCCAGCTGTGATTTACAACCTGATAGCAATATTTTTTGACTACCAAGATATGTATTGGTGAATTATATTAATCATGCATTGAACTACATCCATCTATTCTGCCAACAATGCCTTACTCTATGTCAAGGATTTTTTTGTCAAATAGAACCTGTTTTTAAAACCTCTTATAAAGTTGGTTTTGAAGCATAAACTCGGAATTTGATCTTTTTGACTGATATTATGATTGTCTGTTTGTTTCATATCTGCAAAGTAGTTAAAATGCTGTCAGTTCCACTTTAAGGTTTTTCACATAAGGCTGAAGTCATTATGTGTAAACTGCTGATCTAGACACTTGGGTGTAATCGGAGCACAAACAACTATGCACAAATAAACTAGCGAACGTCCTTGGCCCCTATGATAGCCAATTAACTTTAGTTAGCTAAGTAACCTCAGCCAACATAAGATTGTAACGTTAACTAACGTGTATGGCCAGTTCATACACCACAATAGATCATACTTTCTTACACAAAACATAACTAGGTAGTTAGGTTAATATTAAAACCACCAAACTTTGGGAAACTGCCACGCAACTCACGTTTATTTGCATTGCACAGACCAAGCAACAGCTACGGTAAAAGGAGGTAGCCAGATTTCAGATATGACAAACACTGTAGTTAGCTTCCTACGCTACATTTCCTTGAAGAACAACCATGGGAAACCATAGCCGAGAAAACAAATTGTTTTGTTAAGAAAGTAAGCTAGATATGAACCGCATATAGTAAATGGTTGAACCCCAAACACACACGTAAACAGAACCTCAGTTGTGCATGCTAGCATCAATTTACCAGACTCGACTGACAGCATTGCTGTTTCAAACATGTGTAGAATAAATTCCAGCTCCTGCATAAGCTCTTTCTCCTGCTGTCTTGTCATTCTTATAATCCAAATGTGTGCTGACTGATCAACAGTGTCAAGTTACTTTTCAGTGTGTTCACAGAAAATCTGAAGTGGCCATGCAAAAGTAAAAAGTAGGTAGGGAAGGGGCTGCACATGGTGCACCAGGGTAAAACAACTTGCGCCACATTCCGTGCGCCAACCTGGTCTTATAGACATAACATAGTAAACGAAAATCCTGGACACTGAAATTAGAATGATATGTTACGTTTGGTATGGCTACATAAGATAGAAGGTTACTGTATAATTTTCCTATTTCTAAAGTAAATCTCTATTTTTGATGTAAATGGCATGTTATAGAACGGTCCAGACAGTTTTTATGTGATTTGGCTTGTTCTTGAGAAACTTACCCCAGCTGCGATTCACTTCCTCATTGCTCGTTGTGCAGTATCAGGGCACAACCTACACATCACTATACAGAGAGCGTGTCCATTTCTAAATGTATTTTGCATGCCCTGATACTGTACAAAGAGCAATGAGGAAGTGAATCGAAGCTGGGGTAAGTTTATCAAAAACAAGCCAAATCACAGAAAAAATAGAGATTTACTTCAGAAATAGGAAAATTCTCCTTTAAGGCAAAAATGAGGGTGGTTGGTTGGGGTGGAAGGATGGGCGTATAAGCAAATGTCTAGCAACCCAAAAGTTAAGTGTTCGAATCTCATCATGGACAACTAGCATTTCAGCCAATTACCAACTTTGCATCTACTTACTACTTTTTAGCTACTTTGCAACTACTTAGCATGTTAGCTAACCCTTCCCCTAACCTTAATCCTTTAACATAACTCCTAACCTTAAACCTTTAACCTCACTCCAAACCTTAACCGTAAAACCTAACCTAGCTAACGTTAGCCACCTAGCTAACATTAGCATTAGACACCTAGCTAATGTTAGTTACAACAAATTGGAATTGGTAACATATCATATGTATGGCAAATTCGTAACATAGTTTACAAATTGAAATTCGTAACATCATACGACTTGCAATTCGTAACATACCACATGAATTGTAATTCATAACATATCATGCAAAATGGATGATGGACATCCACAAATGAATACATACCATACGAAACGTAACATATAATGCTAAACTAGCTGCTCTGATTTCCGTACAGAATAATACGAAATGCGTAAGATCAGGTTGCCGCCTGTAAAAAGAAAAGGAAATGGCTTTTAACTACGTGATTAAATTAGTCTGTTTTCAACAAATCAACTGTTTTAGAGTATTGTATTTTAACCAAGCAAGATAAATAAACGTGAAATCACTACTGAGTGAATGAACAAAATCATTTTGGAATGAACGCTTCAAGACATTTAAATGGTCTGTCGAAGTCTATGGGTATTTCTCAAAATGCTTTCAACACAAATTGGAGCACGGGTCCAAATGAAAGTATGCGAAACGGAACAGTTTGTACATATTTTGAAGCATACATTGATGCAAACTTCACCGGAAAGTATGCAAAGAAATATGGCTCAACCACGTAAAGAATTATGCAACATTTCTTGAAATCAATGGCGGACGTCATTTGAGCTGAAGCGAGAGAAAATAAACTGAATAATGAAATGTTTCCTATTCACATCTCATATGTTGCCTGACCACAATATTTTATCTTGATAGTTTAACATATAAAGTCCCCCGGTACCAGTCGAAAAAATTTATGGAAGTATATATGGAGACTGTTTAGTGACAAAAATATGTTTTTTTTCTCTTTCTTTTTTTTCCTGGTCTTTCTTATGTCTCTCAGATATAGGACAGATACTTCAGATCAAACTTTTAGATTTTTGGGGGGACTATCTGTTGTTCCATTTAGTGAATCTGTTATTCAATGCGTCTGTATAGGCTAATAGCAGAAAGGCCCAAGTATGTTTTTTTTTATATACTTCAAGGGGTCTTAAAATTCAAAATCAAATAGAAAAATTATTCTTGGTATGATCTTCTTAAAACAATTCCATATTGCCACTAACCCCCCTTTGGGTTAGTGGAGAGGCAGGCAAGTGACAATGAGTGCCATGGTGGTGTGTACTACTATGTGCGTCTTGCTAGAACGGAGAGATCAGCTCTCAGACTCCCAAGGAAGAGGTTGTTGCCCTCACCCGTGAGATGCATGCTATCCCTATGGCATGGTTTCCTAAATTCAGTCTTTGACTAGGAGATTCCAAGACATTTAAAAGTTTCCCATTAAACCACTCCAGTGTTGCTTTAGCAATATGCCAAGGGTAATTGTCCTGCTGGAAGGTGAACCTCCGTCCCAGTCTCAAATCTCTGGAAGACTGAAACAGGTTTCACTCGAGAATTTCCCTGTATTTAGCGCCATCAATCATTCCAGTCCCTGCCAATGAAAAACATCCCCACAGCATGATGCTGCCACCACCATGCTTCACTGTGGGGATGGTGTTCTCAGGGTGATGAGAGGTGTTGGGTACCTTCTTCCATATGTTCATATACACCTGTTCTGAAAGGCCCCAGAGTCTGCAACACCACTAAGCAAGGGACACCACCAAGCAAGCGGCACCATGAAGACCAAGGAGCTCTCCAAACAGGTCAGGGACAAAGTTGTGGAGAAGTACAGATCAGGGTTGGGTTATAAAAAAATATCTGAAACTTTGAACATCCCATGCATGGAGCATTATTAAAACATTGAAAGAATATGGCACCACAACAAACCTGCCAAGAGAGGGCCGCCCACCAAAACTCACAGACCAGGCAAGGAGGGCGGCCCTCTCTTGGCAGGTTTGTTGTGGTGCCATATTCTTTCAATGTTTTAATAATGCTCCATGCATGGGATGTTCAAAGTATCTGTCCATAGGACCACTTTAAGCCATACACTCCACAGAGCTGTGCTTTACGGAAAAGTGGCCAGAGAAAAGCCATTGCTTAAAGAAAAAAATAAGCAAACACATATGGTGTTCGCCAAAAGGCATGTGGGAGACCATCAAGGAAAACGCTATGTCTGGCGCAAACCCAACACCTCTCATCACCCCGAGAACACCATCCCCACAGTGAAGCATAGTGGTGGCAGCATCATGCTGGGGGGAAGTTTTTCATCGGCAGGGACTGGGAAACTGGTCAGAATTGAAGTTATGATGGATGGCGCTAAATACAGGGAAATTCTTGAGGGAAACCTGTTTCAGTCTTCCAGAGATTTGAGACTGGGATGGAGGTTCACCTTCCAGCAGGACAATGACCCTAAGCATACTGCTAAAGCAACACTTGAGTGGTTTAAGGGGAAACATTTAAATGTCTTGGAATCTCCTCAATCCAATTGAGAATCTGTGGTATGACTTAAAGATTGCTGTACACCAGTGGAACCCATCCAACTTGAAGGAGCTGTAGCAGTTTTGCCTTGAAGAATGGGCAAAAATCCCAGTGGCTAGATGTGCCAAGCTTATAAAGACATACCCCAAGAGACTTGCAGCTGTAATTGCTGTAAAAGGTGGCTCTACAAAGTATTGCCTTTGGTGGGGGTTGAATAGTTATGCACACCAAAGTTTTCTGTTTTATTTCTTGTTTGTTTCACATTCAAAAATATTTTGCATCTTCAAAGTGGTAGGCATGTTGTGTAAATGAAATGATACAAACCCCCCCAAAATCCATTTAAATTCCATGTTGTAAGGCAACAAAATAGGAAAAATGCCAAGGGGGTGAATACTTTCGCAAGCCACCGTACTTACCAAAAAAATATGTTATTATTATATATTTTTGCAAAGCTTGCATTAATTTAATAAAGAAAAGCATGAAAAGGTAGCGTGACGGGATTAGTGTGAAGTATCCAACACTTTAACTTGTATGCGGTACAAATCACATTATTGTGGAAGCACCTCCTCTAAGAGTATGAATTAGGCTGTTTGAGAAGGTTTGAATCCTAAGCAACCTGCCTACACATTGTTTGAAGTACTATAGACCAACATAGCTACTGAAGTAGGTCAAAGCTGTGTGCTGGAAAACCTTGGTAGAGCATGGGTGGAATAGGCATTGTGGTGCTCATGTGAATTTCCTTTATTTTTCGGCTTCAGACCAATGCCTATTCTCACTTAAAACCTACCGGTTTCTGTTCTACCTGATCATTAATTGCACCCACCTGGTGTTCCAGGTCTAAATCAGTCCCTGATTAGGGGGGAACAATGAAAAAATGCAGTGGAACTGGCTTCGATGTCCAGAGTTGAGTTTGAGGGGTTTATAGCTATCCACCAGGTTATGCACCTTTTACTGGAAGAGAAGACCTGTGGAATCATCCCCCCCCCCCTTCCCCCCCTCTCTCACTCTATACAGGAAGAGACACAGCCATAAATAAGCAACAAATTAAAGAAGGGAAAATCAATGCAGGGACATTAGCCCTTTCATTGGTAGCCTTAAGGGGCCGTCCTCCATCTAAATGTGCTGAGAAATTGGGCACTGTGCTGATTTATGGAGTGCTGTACTGCAGCAGCATTGTGTGTGTGTTTGTGTGTGTGTGTGTGTGTGTGTGTGTGTGTGTGGGTGTGTGTGTGTGTGTGTGTATGGGTGTGTGTGGGTGTGTGTGTAAGAGATTCATAAACCCCAGCGCGCCCCAACTGACACCCACTGCTGAACTGAGGACTGAGTCATTATTTCAGACACCAAGTTTAAGTGCCAGATACGACCAGCATTTTTAAAGGGTTTAATCGCCCCAAAAGGCTGGAACATTTTATTACAGATAAAGTCACTTAATTGTATTCAGGTTTTTTTTCCATAAGAAAGTAGTGTCCATTGTATTGTTTTAGACTGTAAGAGAACAGTCCACCACTGCAAGAGTAACTGACAGGTGAGAAAAGTAAATGTTTAAAGTCATAGCCGGAGGTAGTAGTGTTGTCCTCAAATATCCCAGCTAAGTACCTGACAGGTAACACATGAACTACCAAAAAACCTGTTGACAAACATACAGTATACCAAACCTGACAACAAAATTAGCATAATGTTGATGTGCAATGTCTGCCTAAAAAAAGAAAAAAATCACTAGGGCTTTGGCTGGATATTTCTGCCTGTATTGCCTTAAATGTGCAAACAGAAGTAAATAACTAAAACCCAGCAAGGTAATGCAGTCCTGAGGGACTTATGGTGCAGAAACACACAAACACAAACACACACACACACACACACACACACACACACACACACACACACACACACACATACTCATATTAGTGTTTGTTTACCATTTGGTAGCATGGGCGAGGAGTGAAGCAGCTGATAACAGTTCAAACCTGCTCTTCCTCAGGGCTTGAGAAATTGACATTTAAACAGTTTAGCACCACATTCCACCTTGCTTAAATTCGAAACATATTAAATCAGTCATTAATTAAGAGAAATAAATAGCCTGGCCAACAAGGGTTTTCTCCTAGCATGCTGCAATAGAGACTACTGGGTGTAACCTCTATAACAGTTCTAAGTTAATGAGCTAATCTCAAATACAGGCTAATTGTTGCTTTATTGCCTGTTGTCTTCAGGGTTGTTGCTGTTTATTTGTTCTGTTTGTCGCTGAATAAATGTGCTCTATAACTTCGGGTACAATAGCATCAATCTACAGTGAGAGATATTTGAAGCTCTGTCGGACCATTTATTTTAATTTATCCGATTGTTACTGTAATAGCCATTTGATTTCAAATGATAGCCTTTTCTCTATGACAGAAATTTCCCCATTGCAAAAGGTTCTTTATGAATGGGACATTATTTATTGGACAATAAGGCTTGTCTGGTAAGGGTTCATTTATAGGTCATCAAAAAGAAATGAGGACCAAGGCACTCTTCATGTAATTCATTAAAACGGCTTTATTTGTATGGCATGTTAGATGGAACAAATATTTAACAAAGCATTTTCCAATCAATCCTGATTGAAGATGGAGTGGTTGCAGAATAGTTATTTATATGAGTGCATTGGTCCTCATTTGTTTTCGATGACCAACTTACCCCTTTTACAAAAGAGCACTACAAAGACCTACTATTGTGTACCCTAGCAGTGCTTCCCTTCCTCCTTTTTTCTATGGGTAATTTATAGGGTTTGATTTCAAAGTCACACCCAAACTGTCTGTCTTTAGATATGGAACATCGTCGGTGCTTTCCATTCTGTCAAGGGCATTATGGAAGGATGCATTCACACAGGCAGAAAATTCACTTTGAAATGAGTTATAACCCTGCAGAACGCCATGAATCACCTCTTAACTTGCCCTGTTCACTTATCTCTTCCCACTCTCTTTCTCCCTCTCTGTCTTTCTATTCCTCACCCGTACACACACACACACACACACACACACACACACACACACACACACACACACACACACACACACCACACCACACCACACCACACCACACACACACATTTAAGCATCTCTATCCAAAAACAAACTATCCTAAAGCAAGCACACTCACTACTCAACCTGTCATAATTAACTTAATCTACAAGTTCTATAATTGCCATGGGGTTGTTTCATTGTTTTCATGCTGTGGAAAATATGGGGAGAAAGTATATTTCTGAGAAACAGGGAGATTGTCAATAACCTATCTGCATGGTCACATATCAGAAAAATTGAATAAGTTGTTGGGAGAAAATTGGCAACCAGTCTTTGAGAAGGAAAGAGCGTGACTCTTTAAATGTTCCCTTCCTATAGACATTATATACCTCAGTGTGTTGTGCGGGTAATTTAAAATTATTATTTTTTAAAGGGTTGCTGCAATTGCTATTTATGGACATGGTGGCTGTAATTGCTTCCTTCAGCTCTCATCATGACTGTAATCACCACTCCTCAACCATTCATATCAGCCATGAATATAGATCAGACTCCTCAAGTACTGGCCTAATTGGAAAAGAGCATGATGTGGCCAAGACTGCATGAGAGGGAAAAAGAGAAATGTAGCTACAGTATATTGAGCTGCAGACCAGGGCCCACCAGTCCTTACATTTTACATTTTAGTCATTTAGCAGACGCTCTTATCCAGAGCGACTTACAGTTATTGATTGCATACATTTTTCATACTGGCCCCCCGTGGGAAACAAACCCACAACCCCAGCGTTGCAAGCGCCATGCTCTACCAACTGAGCTACAGGGGACAGTCCTTCATTATTGTTCTTCATACTACAATGAAATGCAAACCCATTTGGGTAGTTCAATTAAAAACAATTAGTCTGTTTCATTATGTGGTGAACACACAAAACAGACAGAGGTGAGACCGTTGTTTTCAGTGCTCTGTGATTGGCTGATCCAAAGCCTTGATGACAGACTGACACAGTCATGGGTGTACATCTGTAAGATGAAGGCTTCCGTGTTGAAACTTTTTTAGTAGCATTTTTTTATTGACCTTCCATTTTATTTCAAAAGTTGCTCAATATCTCTTGCAGGTTATTCTTCAATACATGCACGTTGATTTGACTACGAGGTCTTATTCCATTCCATTTTGGTTATAATTATACCAATGTTGTGGGTTCTCTTCTGTAATTTCTCCTGATGATGCTGATAGTTTTATATACAGTGATGCCTTTGGTATCTCTAATTGTCTATAATTACCCCTAATCTTCTCTTTAAGCTTTGTGACTTGTGGATTAATGAATTGATGTGCTGCCATAAATATGTGACATGCATACTAATTGGTACATGCTGCAGGGATCACCCTATAATGACTAAATTTTCAAACTAATCTATCATAAAGTTAACATGAGTGATCTTCATGGTAGTATGGCATGCATCTCATAGCATAACATGTATTATTGTCATTATTTCAATAAATGTTGGCGTATTGTAAATGATAATGTACGCTACCAGTCAAAAGTTTGGACACACCTACTCATTCAATGGTTTATCTTTATTTTTACTATTTTTTACATTGTAGAATAATAGTGAAGACATCAAAACTATGAAATAACACATATGGAATCATGTAGTAACCAAAAAAGTGTTAAACAAATCGAAATATATTTTATATTTGAGATTCTTCAAATAGCCACCCTTTGCCTTGATGACACCTTTGCGCACTCTTGGCATTCTCTCAACTTTTTTGGTTACTACATGATTCCATATGTGTTATTTCATAGTTTTGATGTCTTCACTATTATTCTACAATGAAGAAAATAGTAAAAATAAAGAAAAACCCTTGAATGAGTAGGTGTGTCCAAACTTTTGACTGGTACTGTATATCAAAATGCATAATAGTTATTATTTGGATGATTTTTATGAAATTGAGGTAGGCTAATCTGTTTATAATCTTTGTTTTAAAGTCCTGGGCTGAGTGTGAACAGAAGGCTTTACTCTCTAGTGAAGAATGATCACACAGAGGATTATCAGGAAAGGTAACTCAGGCAGCCAAACAAAACTAATCAAAAGCACAGCTTTATAAGCAGTACAGACAATAGACACCGTTTTGTATGCAACACTGTTAATATCATGAACAGTGGCCACATTCATCTTTCCTGAAGAAAATTCTGCAAACTTTTATTTGCCCTTTAACAAGGCAAGAAAATAACTGGGGTTTTATTACACAAACAGAATAAAGGGTACTTTGGAAAACTTAGCCCTTTAGTTGGCCAGCAGGTGTTGGATGTATGATCATGTCGTTGATGGCAGACGTGGCTAAACAAAGAGGAAGTAAATTAGTAACATTCATAGTAGAGTTTGACTGATGATTGAGTTATGACAGAGGCTCTACATAACCTCTCCGCTGAGCTAGCAGTCATATCCCTAATTAATATACACACTTATTATTTGGAGTAGGAAGCCCTGTATTTCACTGTGTTTATTTATTTGAGTGGGCACTGAAAGACTGTTTGTCGGTCTCCAAAGCCCCCGAAACCTGAAGCAAAAGCAAAGCTGTTGAGACAGTCAATCATTCTGCTCCTTCCCTTGCATAGTTATTTTGTCAAGTAATGGGCTCCAATCGATTGCCAACAAATGACTGCTAAATGAGGCTGTTATGCTAGTGTGAGAGGTACTGTAGGAACACTCAACATTTCATTTTAGAGGCAGAAATTCTAATTGGCATGAAATATTAAGTTTTAAATTCAACTGCAGACCTGGCAGAGTTGTTCCACTTGATGGCGTCTATGATGAACAGAACATTGATTGCCATTATTCTTCCCCCGGGACTCTAAAGCACCTCAGAGAACCACTTCACAGTTGAAGAAGAGGGACTTAAAAGAAATTGCAGCCACTAGCGTCAGCGTAATAGGCCTTTTATAAAAACCAAGGTCTGAAAAGTGGATATTGCTGTCAATGAAAGATTGGGAATGGGGTTTGAAAGTGCTATGGGACTTATGATTGACTCATTTTGAGGTTGATAAATCATCTGGCTCTTTTTCGTCTTTGCATATACAGTTGAAGTCGGAAGTTTACATACACTTAGGTTGGAGTCATTAAAACTTGTTTTTCAACCACCCCACACATTTCTTGTTAACAAACTATAGTTTTGGCAAGTCGGTTAGGACATCTACTTTGTGCATGACACAAGTAATTTTTCCAACAATTGTTTACAGACAGATTATTTCACTTATAATTCACTGTATCACCATTCCAGTGGGTCAGAAGTTTACATACACTAAGTTGACTTTGCCTTTAAACAGCTTGGAAAATTCCAGAAAATGATGTCATGGCTTTAGAAGCTTCTGATAGGCTAATTGACATCATTTGAGTCAATTGGAGGTGTACCTGTGGCTGTATTTCAAGGCCTACTTTCAAACTCAGTGCCTCTTTGCTTGACATCATGGGAAAATCAAAAGAAATCAGCGCGTGACTTCAGCAAAAAAATTGTTGACCTCCACAAGTCTGGTTCATCCTTGGGAGCAATTTCCAAACGCCTGAAGGTACTACGTTCATCTGTACAAACAAAGTACGCAAGTATAAACACCATGGGACCACGCAGCCGTCATACTGCTCAGGAAGGAGACACGTTCTGTCTCCTAGAGATGAACCTATTTTGATGCGAAAAGTACAAATCAATTCCAGAACAACAGCAAAAGACCTTGTGAAGATGCTGGAGGAAACAGGTACAAAAGTATCTATATCCACAGTAAAACGAGTCCTATATCGACATAACCTGAAAGGCCGCTCAGCAAGGAAGAAGCCACTGCTCCAAAACTGCCATAAAAAACGACGGTTTGCAACTGCACATGGAGACAAAGATCATACTTTTTGGAGAAATGTCCTCTGGTCTGATGAAACAAAAATAGAACTGTTTGGCCATAATGACCATCGTTATGTTTGGAGGAAAAAGGGGGTCGCTTGCAAGCCGAAGAACACCATCCCAACCGTGAAGCATGGGGGTGGCAGCATCATGCTGTGGGGGTGCTTTGCTGCAGGAGGGACTAGTGCACTTCACTAAATAGATGGCATCATGAGGAAGGAAAATTATGTGGAAATATTGAAGCAACATCTCAAGACATCAGTCAGGAAGGTTAAGCTTGGTTGCAAATGGGTCTTCCAAGAATACCTCCAAAGTTGTGGCAAAATGGCTTAAGGACAACAAAGTCAAGGTATTGGAGTGGCCATCACAAAGCCCTGACCTCAATCCTATAGACAATTTGTGGGCAGAACTGAAAAAGCGTGTGTGAGCAAGGAGGCCTACAAACCTGACTCAGTTACACCAGCTCTGTCAGGAGGAATGGGCCAAAATTCACCCAACTTATTGTGGGAAGCTTGTGGAAGGCTTCCCGAAATGTTTGACCCAAGTTAAACAATTTAAAGGCAATGCTATCAAATACTAATTGAGTGTATGTAAACTTCTGACCCACTGGGAATGTGATGAAGGAAATAAAAGCTGAAATAAATAATTCACTCTACTGTTATTCTGACATTTCACATTCTTAAAATAAATTGGTGATCCTAACTGACCTAAGACTGGGAATTTTACTAGGATTAAATATCAGGAATTGTGAAAAACTGAGTTTAAATGTATTTGGCTAAGGCATATGTAAACTTCCGACTTTAATTGTATGCTATGGTGGTAAAGTCTTGCATATAAAATTAAAAAAACACCATGGTTGAACAGTCAATACAACAGAAGTTGGGAGAGTGGTCAATTCTTAGATTTGAAATATGTGTTGTTATTATTTATTTCATTAGCTCTTAGTTTACAGTATATGGAAGATACCAAGCCTGTCATGAAATTTTATAAACTTTAGTTGAGTTAAATATATATCTAAAACACCCCACCAATCTTTGTGCTCATCCAACCACCAATCAATCACATGTCTAAGATCAGAGTGTTGTGTTCTTGCATGGAAACTTCAGGAAGAAGTCAGCAACTTTGGTGGCTTGGCAGTAACACACTAAGCTAAAGAGTCTGGTTACGTCCTTATCCAAAACCATGAGGTCTGATCCCTCTTCCAGATGTAGAGCTGACTGGGAGACCCAACACCAGATAAGGGTCAAGCAGAGAATCTCATCGATCAACTTCACGACCAGACTGACTGCCAGGTCAAAGTGTGTGTGTGTGCATGTGTATGTATGTGTGTGTGTGTGCGCGCGCATGTGTGCGCCAGCCTGTGATATGAAGACCTACCACTTCACCTTCACCCACGATGTAATTGCTGCAAAGTCTCAGCTCAAGCAGGTACATAATGTATAGGAAGAATATACATTGTATTCATGTCTGTTCCAAAAAATATTAATCAAATCATAACAATCTAATCTTTATCCAAACAATTCCAATAATTACAACTTTGAATGCATTTGCTCATACAAGCAGTCACATATTTATTGTGACTAAATACAGTACATCACGCTATTATTTATTTTCAACGTCCAAAATTCCCTGGCTAACTAAAACACAATTAAAACAATCAAAATGGTCAGAGTGCACCCTTTCATAAAAATACACCATGTTCCAAGTAAGTTTGCTGTTTTCAATTTGTGCTTTTAGGGTCCTCTGCCCTGGTCCATCTCATCCATATATTCTATGTCATCAAGTCCCTTTATCTCTGCACGCTGGGCACAAAAAGTTCAAAGCTTTTAGCATTTAGAGCATTATTAAATGTGTTCTACATGCCGTTTTACCAATGATCGCTCTAATGCATCCTTGACATCCATCAGCAGTGTATATAATTACAGTCCCTTTATATCAGTTGGACATTTAAGCTGCCTTTTTTACTCCTGTATGCAAGCACAGATATATTACGTCTGGTGTCTAACCGAAAACATGTTTCCCGAAGCGGTCAAGTAAAGTAGTATCAAATTAATTTGAAAAGTTATTCTTTCTCTGGGACTTCCCCCGGTGGGATAGGAGAAGTATGTGACCCTACGTTGAGTCAGCAGGCAGTTCTGAAGCATGTTTTTCTAGTGTTCTCTTATCTGCTGGCCTAGAATGAAAAATTAAAAAATTGCGGATTGTAAAATCCAAAGTAATATTGTGGCTGTCCTCTCAGATAGATATCAGTGGAAACATGTTTCTAGTTAAGTCTGAACAGGATGCGGTGGATTGAAGGCCACTCTCTCCATGCAAATACTAGGAGGAA
Organism: Coregonus clupeaformis; assembly: GCF_020615455.1. Classification (NCBI taxonomy): domain Eukaryota; kingdom Metazoa; phylum Chordata; class Actinopteri; order Salmoniformes; family Salmonidae; genus Coregonus; species Coregonus clupeaformis. Next base: position 1,087,865 of record NW_025533466.1, read on the forward strand.
ACATGATCTAAACAGTTATTAATTTTTGAGGGAGGAATAACATGGAGGACCAAACATGTAGGTCCGTGTTCATTTAACCGTGAAAATATTGGAAGAGGATATCTCTAAGTAATGTATTAAGAGACAATTTACTGGAGCTTAAGAGATGTTATCCTCTATTCTTTTTGGATGTATTATTGATGAAAAAGTTTAGGTCATCTGGAAACATTGAGTTGTGCGGATACATCTATGAGAAATGTCATGGCATTATGAAACTTTGAAAATGTAGAAGGGACCTACATAAATTCATATGGCTTGCATTTGAAAGAAAGTACTGGATATTTTAGTGTTCTCCGAATGTGTATGTGATACTGCAAAATAATTGTAGACTATAGGGCAAGGTCATAGATAAAGGGAGTGAACAAGAGAGAGAAAATAAGAGACAAAGAAAGAGGGAAAGAGAGAGGGGTTGAGAGAGAGATAAGGAATACTTTCTCCTACCTCTAGGGGGAGACATAATGTGGGAAACCTCACCCTGCCTCCTCCCTCCTCCACAACACCCCAGTGGAAAAACAACCATTACTCACTCTGCTCCCTGTTCAGATGTTTATGCCAACAGTGGCGTGAGTCTTAACTCAATCTCAGGTCTGTGGGAGAATGTGTGATCAGTGTGAGGGCAGAGCCACTGGCTGCCCCCATCACCCCAAACCAGAACGGATGATTAGGAACTGCAATGAAACTGTGACATATCATTGCTAGCAATGGCACAATGGAAAAGTATCCTAATGTCAATTAGGTGACATTGAAGTTTTGCTGTTGTGCTTTTTAGAGTTCTATTGCTTTGTTGTTTCACTGTCCCTCTGAAAGCTCTCTCGTTAGTTGCTAATATTTTCTGTGTGTGTGTGTGTGTGTGTGTCTGTGTCTGTGTGTGTGTTTGAACTGTTGTGCTTGTACGGTATATCCTCGTAAGGATACAGGTTACTTATGTTCTCAAGTTTGTATTATTTTGTATATTCGTGTGTGTTTTTTTGTGTATTCGTGTGTTTCGTGCATGCGTGTGTTGCCATGCTGGGAAAATAAATGACATCCACCCCACTCATATGTGTTTGATAAAAATCTTCCTGGTCTCTCTCCACTCGTCCTCAGCCACTAACCAGCTCCAGGTTTAGCCTCAACTGCCTCCCATTTTAACATGCAGCCTCTAATCACAGCCAGCCGCGCTTTACACACACACACACGTACCACACAAACACACACACACACACACTTACCGCACAAACACACAAACACCACCCATACACACATCACTGATATGGCTTCAATTGTCTATTTAAGCTGCAAAAATGCTAATAGAATTCTACTGTGACCAATAAAATGTGTTGCCTACAGGGTGGTTTATGAATGTATGTAAAACCAGCAAATAACATGATTTTCTGTTCATATTTACCGAGGACACAGTCTAATTTCCTACACTGCTTCATATTTCAGTAAAAGTTGCCTGCGTGAAGATTAATAATGCTGATAGTTTTTGTGCGCATCACAAGGTGATTTACAAGACATGGCCCTGAGGTAATAGAGTAAACATCGGTCTTACTTTATTCTCAGCTGTCACACAGAGGTTTGGAACGCTCTGGGTGGGACCAGACTGGAAGGAAATGTATGTTTTCCATCTAAAGCTGAGCTGTGTGTAAGACCTCTGAGTCACGCTATTTATGTGTACACTACAAACCCCTCATAATTTATTAGAAGCTAACCAAATTAAAAACAATGGCAGTGATGATTAAGACCATTGAATCAACACCGTATTCCTACTCTGTTTGGGAAAATGTCCAATGCCTGAACTTGAAGAGCTAATGTCCCTGTTTCTCTCTCCCCCTGAAAATCTCTCCTCTCTCTCTCTCTCTCTCTCTCTCTCTCTCTCTCTCTCTCTCTCTCGCTCTCTCTCTCTCTCTCTCTCTCTGTCTCTCTCTCTCTCTCTCTCTCTCTCTCTCTCTCTCTCTCTCTCTCTCTCTCTCTCTCTCTCTCTCTCTCTCTCTCTCTCTCTCTCTCTCTCTCACTCTCACACAAAACCCACACACATTCACATAAACTGCATACGCACACACTCACTCACGCACGCACACACACACACACACACACACACACACACACACACACACACACACACACACACACACACACACACTCACACACACACACACACACACACACACACACACACACGCACACACACACACACACACTTTCACACTCATCATATGCTGCTGCTACTCTGTTCTTTATTCTTACTCTTAATATTATCTATTATCTATGCCTACCCACTGGGCAAAAACTGGTTGAATCAACGTTGTTGATGACATTTAATCAACGTGGATAACTGATTGGATTTGCAAAAAGTCATCAACTTAAGGGAATGTTGTATTTTTTTCACCAAACTTTAAACTACATTGAATGACATGGTGACATTTCTTGTTGATTTCATGTTGAATTCACGTTAGCTGACAACTCAACCAAATATAAATCAAAACTAGACGTTGAAATTACGTCTGTGCCCAGTGGGTAGTCACTTTACCCTGCCTTTATGTACTTATCTACCTCAAATACCTCGTACCGCTCAGCACATTGATCTGGTACTGGTACTCCCTTCATATAGCTTCATTCCTGTGTATTATATTGCTCTTGTGTTACTAGTTTTATTTGTATTATTATTTTTCAACTCTGCATCGTTGGGAAGGGCTCGTAAGTAAGCATTTCACGGTAAGCAAGCATTTCTACACCCGTTGTATTCAGTGCATGTGACAAATAAAATGTGATTTTTATTTGATTTGACTCCTCCCCACCCTGTTCATTAAAGAGATTAGGCTGGGAGATATGCTAATGCAGAGGCCCGTCTACCTACAGTAGTTGGAAGATCTAGAGGCCGCAGTAAAAAAGGAGCAGGCTGCAGGCATGAGATCTTATCATCCCTGCAGTAGAGCACCTGGACCTCAGAACAATTACCACCCACACACACACACACACACACACACACACACACACACACACACACACACACACGCACGGCACACACGTACTGCCATCCACCATCCACACACTGCTGCCAGAGTGACTGACAGGCCAATTCAGACCCATGGCCTTCGCTAACAAAGACTGAGTGAGTGGGTGACTGTGTGTGTGTGTGTGTGTGTGTGCGTGTGTATGTGTGCATGTGTGCATGTACATGCGCGCGCTTGTGTGTGTGTGTGTATGTGCTTGAGAGAGCGAGGTACAGACAGAGAGAGATACTGTCCACACGCGTCCATTTTCTCGAACTATGTTTTGCTTAAATTGGCAACATTCGATTTGGCAACGTTGTGTTTTGCAATCTTGCCAATTAAGCATAATTGAATTGAATTGAATACAGAGAGAGTGATCACAGTGAGAACGGTATAAGTAGTTCTCACATATAGTGTGGACATAATTTCCAAGAGACAGGTCATTTTCTGCTCTTCATTTAACAGCTTTTCACAGCCAATTCCATGAGTCAAAGCTTAGCTCTCAGCACACAACCAACCATCTCTAGTTAACATCCCTATACTGCAGCAGCATAACATTGCCATCAAATGCCAAGAAAAAAATCTAACTGTTTATTGTACAGACTAATACAAATGATTCATCTATAGATCAATTGATCAATCAACCAATTGATGTACAGTATCGCTCAATCAATCAATCGATCAAACAATCAGTCAGTCCATCTGTCAGTCTGTCTCTGTCCATGGCTCTGAACTCCTGTTCAATGGTGCCAATTTGTATGGTTATGCTGGTTTGCATAAACGCTTGCAGTTGTACTAAGCTAAAAGCCTTTCAACATCCAGGCCTGTTTTAGTATACGTATATGAATGCTAATTACACTTTCATGTTCATGTTTCGATTATTACAGTCAGGCTATATTGTGACCAGTCTATTCTGACCAGACTCATCTTTCCAAAATATAGGCCTGCATACTGTATGTCAGAGAAATTAAGCAGTTTTCTGTCTTGTTGTTTGCTTGAGTCCTTGACAAGTTGACATTCCAAAATACTTTCAAAATAAATATCACATTCTAAAAGATAATCTTACAAAATGTATGTGTAGTATTATGTATCTGTAGTATTATTTTTGTAATTTTAGCATACGCTCTTATCCAGAGCGACTTACAGTTAGTGAGTGCATACATTTTTCATACTATGTACAGTATCTGTAGTATTATGTATCTGTAGTATTATGTACAGTGGGGAGAACAAATATTTGATACACTGCCGATTTTGCTGGTTTTCCTACTTACAAAGCATGTAGAGGTCTGTAATTTTTATGATAGGTACACTTCAACTGTGAGAGACGGAATCTAAAACAAAAATCCAGAAAATCACATTGTATGATTTTAAAGTAATTAATTTGCATTTTATTGCATGACATAATTATTTGATACATCAGAAAAGCAGAACTTAATATTTGGTACATAAACCTTTGTTTGCAATTACAGAGATCATACGTTTCCTGTAGGTCTTGACCAGGTTTGCACACACTGCAGCAGGGATTTTGGCCCACTCCTCCATACAGACCTTCTCCAGATCCTTCAGGTTTCGGGGCTGTCACTGGGCAATACGGACTTTCAGCTCTCTCCAAAAATGTTCTATTGGGTTCAGGTCTGGAGACTGGCTAGGCCACTCCAGGACCTTGAGATGCTTCTTACGGAGCCACTCCTTAGTTGCCCTGGCTGTGTGTTTCGGGTCGTTGTCATGCTGGAAGACCCAGCCACGACCCATCTTCAATGCTCTTACTGAGGGAAGGAGGTTGTTGGCCAAGATCTCGCAATACATGGCCCCATCCATCCTCCCCTCAATATGGTGCAGTCTTCCTGTCCCCTTTGCAGAAAAGCATCCCCAAAGAATGATGTTTCCACCTCCATGCTTCATGGTTGGGATGGTGTTCTTGGGGTTGTACTCATCCTTCTTCTTCCTCCAAACACGGCGAGTGGAGTTTAGACCAAAAAGCTCTATTTTTGTCTCATCAGACCACATGACCTTCTCCCATTCCTCCTCTGGATCATCCAGATGGTCATTGGCAAACTTCAGACGGGCCTGGACATGCGCTGGCTTGAGCAGGGGGACCTTGCGTGCACTGCAGGATTTTAATCCATGACGGCGTAGTGTGTTACTAATGGTTTTCTTTGAGACTGTGGTCCCAGCTCTCTTCAGGTCATTGACCAGGTCCTGCTGTGTAGTTCTGGGCTGATCCCTCACCTTCCTCCTGATCATTGATGCCCCACGAGGTGAGATCTTGCATGGAACCCCAGACTGAGGGTGATTGACCGTCATCTTGAACTTCTTCCATTTTCTAATAATTGCGCCAACAGTTGTTGCCTTCTCACCAAGCTGCTTGCCTATTGTCCTGTAGCCCATCCCAGCCTTGTGCAGGTCTACAATTTTATCCCTGATGTCATTACACAGCTCTCTGGTCTTGGCCATTGTGGAGAGGTTGGAGTCTGTTTGATTGAGTGTGTGGACATGTGTCTTTTATACAGGTAACGAGTTCAAACAGGTGCAGTTAATACAGGTAATGAGTGGAGAACAGGAGGGCTTCTTAAAGAAAAACTAACAGGTCTGTGAGAGCCGGAATTCTTACTGGTTGGTAGGTGATCAAATACTTTTGTCATGCAATAAAATGCAAATTAATTACTTAAAAATCATACAATGTGATTTTCTGGATTTTTGTTTTAGATTCCGTCTCTCACAGTTGAAGTGTACCTATGATAAAAATTACAGACCTCTACATGCTTTGTAAGTAGGAAAACCTTCAAAATCGGCAGTGTATCAAATACTTGTTCTCCCCACTGTATATGTAGAATTATGTATATGTAGTATTATGTATCTGTAGTATTATGTATCTGTATATTCTCTTGTGGAGATATTATTGATTAAGCACATCCTTTGATATTTAACTCTACATTTCATCTGAAACACATTTACTCCCCATAGGCCTACTTAAAATCCAACATAAAAATGTGACTATAGACACATTTTCAGGGCCAAATTCTAAATAGAAATATAACTCTCATTCTGCAATACAAGTCTCCCGCTGAGATAATTGCATGATAAACATGTACATCAAACCATGCACATGTATCTCCTTCAGATCTCAGAGCTCTGCCAGTGCAGGCTCTAATAGAGATCCCATATTCCCACCGCAATAGAGACGAAAAAATAAGAAGAAGAAGAAGAAGAAGAAGAAGAAGAAGAAGAAGAAGAAGAAGAAGAAGAAGAAGAAGAAGAAGAAGAAGAAGAAGAAGAAGAAGAAGAAGAAGAAGGAAGGAAGGAAGGAAGGAAGGAAGGAAGGAAGGAAGGAAGGAAGGAAGGAAGGAAGGAAGGAAGGAAGGAAGGAAGGAAGGAAGGAAGGAAGGAAGGAAGGAAGGAAGGAAGGAAGGAAGGAAGGAAGGAAGGAAGGAAGGAAGAAAGAAAGAAAGAAAGAAAGAAAGAAAGAAAGAAAGAAAGAAAGAAAGAAAGAAAGAAAGAAAGAAAGAAAGAAAGAAAGAAAGAAAGAAAGAAAGAAAGAAAGAAAGAAAGAAAGAAAGAAAGAAAGAAAGAAAGAAAGAAAGAAAGAAAGAAAGAAAGAAAGAAAGAAAGAAAGAAAGAAAGAAAGAAAGAAAGAACCTATGAATAGTTAGGCTCTGAGGCAAGGTCTGTTCAAGCAGCCACCTTAGGGTTAGACTAACAGTTAGGTGACCAGGGTGACTGGGTGTCTGAGGCAGATCTGAAGCAGGGCCATTCAGGTAGCCACTACAGAATAAAAACACTGAGTAATGATCAGTAACACAGCATACTGAAAAAGTTGTTTTAGTCAGACAGGAGCTGTAATGAAGGGCCATGTTTTATGGTTATCGTATTTATTATGAACTTTTCCTACAACCCTTTTTCCTTTAAGTCATTGTTATTTATGAGTGGTTTTATTAGTATAGTGTTAGTAGAGTGCTTTTGAAATAAAGAGATGCGGAGAAAGATGTGTTTCAGCTGTTGGTTAAATTATAATAATTCATGTTTTAGGGAGTGGTTTCAGCACTGGGGAGAAGCTGCTTTGCTATAGTCATTAAAAAGGCATTATTGTGCATTTAGTAGAGTTTAAATGGAGAACCTTTCATTAATAATGTAAGGGAAAGTGCTTGTCTCTGTGTATGTTTTGTGTTTGTGCGTGTGCGTGCGTACATGTGTGTATCATTGTGTCCATAAGAGGGTCTATCTTTGTCTGTCTGTGTGTGTGTGTGTATGTGTGTGTGTGTGTGTCTGTGTGTGTGTGTGTGTGTGTTTGTGTCTGTCTGTGTGTGTGTGGTGTCTGTCTGTCTGTCTGTCTGTGTGTGTGTGGTGTCTGTCTGTCTGTCTGTCTGTTTGTGTGTGTGTCTGTGTGTGTGTGTGTGTGTGCGTGTGTGTGTGCGTCCGTGTTTCTTTGACTTTCTTCTCCCAAGGCCTATTGTTCTGTTGAGTCTGTATGAGCCTCTGCAGAGAGAAGGGAATCATCTGAGTTATCACAGCTCAATGTGAAACAGCCACACACACACACACGCACACACACACACACACTAACACACACTCCTCTCCCACTGCTTCATCATTGCTAGCCTGCAGAGTAGAGATTTCCCTTCCTAAGCTTTTAGCCTTCACATCTGGGATGGGGGTGAGAGAGCTTTAGCTGTTTATGTAAGGGTAGTCTTTATGGGGTGGCAAGAGTAACCTCCTCCCATCACTGCATTCATCATTCGGATTGTTTCATCCTTCTGAGATTTTCACTTGGAACCCCCTCTTCATTTTCATAGTTCTATACTTAGAACCCCATTCTGTGGCTCTGGGTTTTGGCTAGGACAGAAGTGTCAGGGGTAAATCCGAGCATGACTCTCCCTTACCACAATTTGAAGGTGATTTGTTACTGTGCATGAATGTTGTAAACAGAGAACCACTCTCTTGAATTCCATCAATTCTTCCCTAGGCTGAATAAGAAGAACACATACAGTCAGGTCCAGAATCTTTGCCACCCTTGATAAAGATAAGCAAAATAATTATTATAAATATTGAGCTATATTTCATGCAACAGAAAAATAGTTTATACTAATACAATTGCTCAGAGAAAGATATTTTTGTTTAACAAGTAATATAATTTTTTACTCAAAAGTTAAAATAGCAAGCAAAATAGCCCCATAACATCAAAGATTCACCACCATATTTTAAAGTAGGTATGGGGTTCTTTTCTGCTTATGCATCCTTATTTCGATGTCAAAGCTCTTTGGCCATGCACACCAGTGGTGGATTTGGCGTCGAAAGGATGCATATGCAGAAAATATGGATCTTTAATGTTATGGGGCTATTTTGCTTCCACTGGGCCTGGAGCATCATGAACTTTACCCAGTACCAGGACATTTTAGCCAAAAACCTGGTTGCCTCTGCCAGGAGCCTGAAACTTGGCCTCAAGTGGATCTTCCAGCAAGACAATAACCCCAAGCACACATCAAAATCCACAAAGAAATGGTTAATTGACCACAAAATCAACATTTTGCAATGGCCATCTCAGTCTACGGACTTGCATTGAAAACCTGTGGTTTGAATTGAAGCGGGCAATCCATAAGCGCAGACTAAGGATATCAAGGGGTCAATCTGTACAGAGGAATGGTCTAAGATCCCTCCCCAATGTGTTCTCCAATCTCACAAAACGTTTTAGGAAAAGGCTCAGTGCCGTTATCCTCGCAAGGTGAGGTATTGAAAGGTATTGAAAACAGTGGTAATAATTTTGACCCCAATCTTTTTTAATTGATTTTTTAAAAACATTTTAAACAAAATATCTTTATCTGAGCAATTGTATTAGTATAAAGTAATAAAAAAATGTTTGGCATACAATATAACTCAGTCATCTATATCAAGGGTGCCAATAATTCTGGATGTAACTGTATGTCTAGTGAACTGAAAACATTTTATCTGTTGAAACATCAGTAAGCATTTGTTTCATTTTCTGAACCTCCTGGACTGATTTTTATGTAGCGTTCAGTGTATTCATTACATGGGTGCCTGATCTAGAGCAAGAACAAGGACCCTATTATTTACCTTCACCTCTGATTCAAATCAGAGGAATTTCTGGCTGCCGTTATTGATGTGTGTGTGTGTGTGTGTGTGTGTGTGTGTGTGTGTGTGTGTGTGTGTGTGTGTGTGTGTGTGTGTGTGTGTGTGTGTGTGTGTGTGTGTGTGTGTGTGAGTGTGAGTGTGAGTGTGAGTGTGAGTGTGTGTGTGTGTGTGTGAGTGTGAGTGTGAGTGTGAGTGTGAGTGTGTGTGTGTTATTGTGAGTGTGTGTGTGCGTGCATGCATGTGTGAGTGTGTGTGATCCAACTCTCTGTATCTTACCATTCAGCACAGCACATAAAAACTAGGAGAATGCAGATATAACAGTGTTCAATGCACACTAAGGGAGTACTGAACACAAGTAAGTATTACTCCAACTTGAATAATGATATTGTTCTTGGCACACAAAATCTCATATCTTTACAGATGTCTGTCTGTATAGAATAAAGAGGTAATGGCAGAAGGAAAATATACATGTTCTCAACAAAGACTGGACTTAGGACATTTCAAAAACTTATCTTGACCAGAAAGTTAGAAAGGGATTAATGCTTTGAGGTATAGGCAGGAAATTAAAAAGCTTAGACTATTGTGTCATTCAAGGCGTTCAAGGCGAGTGTTAAAGGAGAATGGATTTAGTTACTACTGTATTCAAAGAGATGCAGAAAGCATACTGCAACACTTTATTTTACAATCCAAAGTTTATAGCTTCTAATTAACTATTTACTGGGAAATTATGGCTGCTTTCTGTTACTTAGAAATAATTTAAGAAAAACTGGCTGCTATCTGGTGCATAGTATCTGGGCTTGTTTCAATGAATTCCAAAGAAACAAAACAGCAATTATTGTGTTATTAGCATTTTACATTGTAATTCATACGTAAATTCCACGTATATACAGGACTGTAAAAGAAAGTGTAGGAGTCCATGTTCCATATAACCCATATTGTTATGTGTTATGAGATACTGTATGTGCTGTAGAATTACTTTACTGCATCCTCCTAAACATTTATCTGATTTAGTACAGGAAACAGAATCATTGCTTGTTTATTTGGTCTTCATGGGAGCATGAGGCGGTTGCTTATATGTTGGTACTGTAACTCACTCTGCCTTTCCAAACATGTCTATTCCTCGGTCTGACTTCTATTAAAAGGCATTGTTTGATTAGGTCATGATGGTCCCATTATCTTGACCTAAACATTTGTAGCATTAAAACCCTGATTGTGTTCTCCTATGCTCTTTTTGAGCCTCCACAGCCTCTGTAGTGGTCTATCTGGACACTACCTCTGTCAGCGTTAAATCTGGGCCATAACCAGTGTTATTGAGGTGGTGTGGTTATTACTCAGCTGTAACACAATCAACAATTTGTTCCCCCTGACACTTCCTGGTCAGTGATGCCAGAACTGATTACTCGCTGTCTCAGAGTCGATAAGAAACTCACTCTTGTAAAAAATCACCTCAGCTCAAAATGAATCTCTTCATTTTACACAATCACTTTACTACAGACGTTCACACCCATGAAGCTAATTCAGTTCTAGATTCTATCAATACAGTGGCAAATTTAGGGAAAAGTAATTTGTGGGGCTGGAGTCAAGAAGCAAGAAGACCTGTAAATCCAACATGCCACTGACTGTAACAATGAGTGTCAGGGCTTTAGTCGAGTCATCTAGTGCTGGATTGTACCAGCATTACAACACCATTATAACAACACCCTGTAAAGAAGAACAAAATAATACATGTAGCTACTTATATTGTGTTATTGATTGTGTCAAAGTGAGGCAACACTTCTCTGGTCTGTGCTTTATTGAAGAGCTTCAACCCAGGCACTGATCCATTACCATTGACACTGAGAGTAATTAATAAGACCCTTCATATAGAATATTGACATCAGTGATGTACTGTACTGGATGATTTGTGCTGTGCACGTGTTCTCATTGATTGTTGATTACAGCTGTAGACAATGATAAAAGACTTCATCCATCACCCAAGCATAATGAGTTTCTATTGCAGACTCAAACCTGACCTAGCTCGCTCAAATGGGCTGTCTTTGAGAGAAACAAAGATTGAAAGGCAATCATGGGTTATTATGTGACTACTGTGAGATTGGAAAGGGGCATGGGGGAGGTGTTGGCTGTAGTTGCAGGGAACCTTCCATTGCCTAAGGCTACGGTCTAGCCGATACTCTGTCTTATCCTCAGGCCAAGTGCAGGATCAATGCTATAGTGTTTTATCACATGGTGGATAAGACTAATGTGTATCTGTTAGGTCCAGACAGGATTCCTGGGGTGAGGTATGCATGTACACTAATAAGCTGTGCTACCTATTGTTGTCACGGTGATTACCATCTCCACTGGACATTGATCTCAGCAGGAGAAGGAGGAAGGAAATAAAACAACAAAAACAACATGGCAGCCTACTTGGGCGATCCAGCAATCAAGCTTTTTCAAAGGAAATTCAGCTCTTTTACTGCGGCTAAGGAGCCTCTTGACGATATCATAAGTTGAATTACATCTATTTTGTTTTGTCAAGTGGAAGTCAAGCCCAGCGTGGAATTGGGGAATTACTCACAGCTGTTTTTGCTCTGGATGTTTTGGCCCCTGTCTCAGTGTGTGATGCAGGAGCTGAGCTGTGTCCAGTGTCCTGACAGCTAATGATAACAGCACGAAGTGGCCCTTGGCCCCCAAGGAGCGTTTCTACGATTAGATGTGTTTTGACGACACTAATAAACATTTGTCTGGTAAATGTGATATGCTGGACTTGATGGCTGGACAAGATTGTGGGTTTTATCCCATAGAGACCATTAAAGACACTAGAAGAGGTGATCGATACCACAAGTGACAAACAGCACAATCTTTATGGATGAGGTAAGGGTTGAACCTAATAAGGATATTGGAACAGGCTTTGTTATAATCACATGTGAAATTCAAAAATAAAATATTGTTGGTTATGGAAAATATATTTCACAGCGGTTTAGATGGTACAATGATTATCTGCGCTATACTTGCTGGTTTTGTCACATAAACTGAAATTAGGTGTTCTATTAGAATTTTAGCAACCAGGAAGTGGCAGAGCGATTTCTGCTTAGTGCACCTATAACATTTCTAATTTCTCTGGCATTTAGCAGGCAGCCCCCAAGGCCAATGTAGATGTCTCAGGCAATGACTTAACTCTTCATTAATAACCAACCAAAAATAATAATACAATTGCTTCCTCTCCAGTTGCAGTTTCTCCAGGCTCCCAGGAAGAGGGAGGGAGAGAGAGAAATAGAGACAGAAGCTGTCCAAGAACACATCACAAATTCTTCTCTCTTCTCCTTTCTCTCCGGCTGGACCGAGTGGGGTGGTCACCTCTTATTATGACCAATTTAAAGAGGATCCTTTTCCCTTTCATTCCTTTAATGTCATTGGTTAAGTATCAGAGCTCACATCAGGGTACTGCCAGGGTGAAGCAAGCCTCTTTTGTTGGAAAGGAGGAAACAGCGTAGCGATTGTTCTTTTTTTTTGGTGGTCACATCTTACACAAGTTAACCTCTTTAATTAAGAGTACTTAGCTGTGTGGGCCAGGATGGGGCAGGAAGCGACGGTTGACTCCCTGCCAAGCTGGATTGGGTTTCTCGGCTGCCGATGCTCCGAGCCAGCGCTGAATGGGAGTCTGGCTTGTCAGCAGATGCTGGGCTCAGGGATCGGTGTCTGCTGAGCTACAAGAGCTTCTTTCCTCCAACAAGAGAGGGAAGGAAAAAACACAGAAGATGAGGGAGAAACTTGTTTTGTCTTCTCTGAAACTGAATCCTTGGCGTAGTCGATCAGTATTTTCTGACCCAAAGAACACATTAATGTGGTAATCTCTTCTATGGGGACATCAGTTGCTGAGCAGCTTATCAAGAACATTCTGAAGAATATGAGAGATGGCCTTGATACAGCCTCCAAGAACAGTAATATGATTTAAATATTTCACTACTATCTGTTTCGATATGCTGTTGAAACATTATAAACATTACACTTTAAGAGAATTAATGAGAATACGTTAAAATATAAATTAAATGTCATGGTTGGAGACATACTTATGTCGAACTAATGTCAGTTACATTGTGGTCAATAGCAAAAAGGAATTCACCACATTCACAAAAAATAAAAAAGACGAATGGAAAAGGAATGTTTTATGTTTTGTATCTTTCATAAGTTCCACATAATGAATCACAGTTCTGAGGCTTCAGTTCTGGCAATAACCAGATCCAGCCTAGTGCCTCCGCATGGTAACTTCATCCAGCATTCAGCCCTAAATGAATACATACGTCATGTGGTTTAGATATATCTGCATTAGTTTCACCAGAGCTCCAAAAAAGACGCCTCTAATTTCAGTTTTTTATATTGTAACTATGCTTTATCCTTGTGGCAACACAGAATGTTGTGGAGGACAACCCCATAATCTTCATATACATTGAAGTAGGAGGGATGATGACTTGCTTGTGAAACTTTCCACCATAAAAAAAAGACAAATACGCTTTCTTTGACGAAGAAGATGAAAACGTTTTCAGATATCTCAGTGGTTTTAGTTTATTCTGTTTTACGGTAGATTTCATCAATACAGTGACAAGCAATATGCTCACTGCAAAGTTCTCATTCATCTTTAGAGTAGAGCTGAATCCTCATTTACTCCGTGTTTAAGGCCCATTCCATGATATTTACAGCAGTTTTTTAACATTTAAATCAATAATAAATATCCATTGATTCTTAAAGAGTATCACTTGTTTCATGCTCTTAGCAATGAGACTGGCCCTAACAGGCTACTGAAAGACTGAAACACCCCCATATAGAGTTTCCCTGTCATGAACTACATCATAGACGAGAAAGGGGTCTTTTAAAGTTCAAAGTTATTGGGTATCCCATGGGGTTAACCTGAGAGGACTGATAGACCCCCTTTCGTCTACAGGATTCCAAAATTACCCCCTTTCCCCTCACTTCCCCCTTTAAAATGCAATGACCGAAATAACACAATTATATCTGTTGCAATTGAGGCTTTATCTATAATGAAATCTGAACTGAACCGATATTTCTGGGGGTAGAATTATAGTGTGCTGCAAGTAACACCTGGAAATAGCACCTGCAGATGTCACATAGCATTATTTAGTGTTTCCTTTAGAGCATATTTTAGAGATCTGAGGGAGATTGGAGAATAAATCAGTGACTGTGTTTAATTGACTATTTCTTTGATCTGGGATCAATCTCCACCATGAACTGTGGTTTGGTTAAAGGGAAAAAATTGGGAAAGATGGTAACCCCATTTCACAAGTTTACCACAAGGTTCAAGAGCACATAGCCTGTGTTCAGTCTTTCCCCATATGGTCTAGGTCTGTCTGCATTGTAGACTGCTCGTATGCATGCATGCATGCACACACACAAGCAGACACACACACACAAACAAATACACACACACACACACACACACACACACACACACACACACACAAACACACACACAAACACACACAAACAAGCTGGGATTCACCTCCAAGACCCCCATACCTAAGTGTTTCAGCCCTCCTCACCTCTCCCATATTAACATCCAACCACATCCAACTCAGCACAGATCTCCTCCCTCCTTCTTCAGATGCTGGGACTAACTCATCACTCCATTCGTGTCTAGAAGTGATAGATGTGACTACCACAAAAACAACCATGGATGACAATACAGAGATTCAAGCGATGTGCTAATAATCAACCTCTACGAACAGTATAGCAAAACACCACTTACATCAGATAAAACGTTGTTGTGTTCGGTTCAGGTCTAACCTACTGACAGCAATGTTTTACATATTGAGATGTTTAGCAGCAGCAGCAGGAGACTCCTTTCAATGGAATCAGTGAGTCTGCTCAAGCACTCAGTCTCAGCTGAATCTGCGGTCTGCCGTTCTGGGAATTCTAACCCCACCTGTGGCTCATTATTTGCCACCCAGCGTTGTGCACAGCCTTCCATATGTAGATCCACGTCCATTTCATCTTTAAAAATGTTCCATGCAAAGGAGCAACAGACCACATTCTCTGACTGAGGCTGGACGGCTGACACAGCTGCCTCTGCTGACTTCCTCTTCTCTCCGCCATTATCCATAGCCCCAAGATGTGGAAATTGGACACAGGCTGCAGGCTAGTTCCACCTCTGTACTGAGTAGGTGTTAGGGGACATTGTCCATGGCAGGGCTGCAGCTTTTGTACTGATTTAGTGTTTATTTTACAGTTTAGAGCAAGGGATTGAAATTTTATAGTGGCATTGAAAGCTAGGTATTTTGACATTTTGGTGCATTGGGCTACAGTAAAGGCAGAATAGCATGGGTTTCTGAAACCCACATTTTTATAATGTGTCATATATTGATAATAAATCTTGACAATATTCTTACAGAGTATTGATATTAAGAAAATAGAAAATGTATAATGATATAAGTGTAGCAAGGACAGTTCTGAGTGTAAAAGCTGTATCGAACTAAACTATGAAAATGCTGGGTCATTCATTTCCTTAGTAGTGGATTTCTGTTTTATATCTCTAGAGTCATGAACATTAAAGTGCAGAGGGTTGAACAGCCACATGACATCAGTAAGGTAGGTAAAAACTTTCCTCAATAGGAGCTGTGTCAAATGGTAGTCTGAATATATTGGACTAAATTGTACCATATTGTAATCTGACTATATCAAATTGTCCTAGATTAATTTATGTACATTAAAACCAACTACATGGGTCAATTATAGCTTTTAATCATCATTTCATATTTTACCGCACACTTACCAAATCGGAAAGGAATGTGATTGTTTCGTAAATGTATGGAGACCCACGGCAGAGGTTTTGGGTTTGTCTATATGTGGTGGTAAGAGAGCTAGAGCTCTCACATCTTGGCAGTGCGGCTGTCTGGGCTGCATTCCAGAGGGCCCAAAAATGCTCCAAAATTCCCAAAGTCGATTCTTCATCCACTAGTTTACACACTGCATTAACAGTCAGCTCCCTGCCTGCCATTTCCTCAGACGGATCTGGTTAAATCAAACCAGGCAGACTAATATGATTATTATACAAGCGTTTAATGGGGTTGCTGATAGAAATTCTTCTGAATATATATGTATGTTGAAGGAAATGGAAGCGGGAAAAACTGGGGTCCGTTTCGTATTCAACATATTCATTACTTGGGGGCAAATTGCTTCATGTGGCTTCATGGAAAATTGGTTCCCTTAAACAACTGGCTGACAAACTAGCAATTTGCCACCAAATTCTTCTTGTTTCAAATGTTGTGGCTTTTCCTCTCCTTCATCAGCAAAATTAAAATACATTACATAAATTGATTTAATTTTTTGACCAGTTCAGAACTATGATGAGGTGATTTTGAAGGAGTCAGGCACAGGCGGGTAAATCACAGAATAACAGGATTTATTCTGAACCACAGAGTTACGCAGTAATGCGTAAAAACACTCCAGTGTGCAAAACAGGAGCACTGGAAAATACAAGGCACATGGGGAATATTCCTGGCGATACAAAACACACGGAGCTCCACCGAGCTTCTCTCTCCTCCACTATAAACAATCACACACAAAGACAAGGGGGCAGAGGGAACACTTATACAGGTACTGATGAGGGGATATGAACCAGGTGTGTGTAATAAACAAGACAAAACAAATGGAATGATGAGATGAGGAGCGGCAGTGGCTAGAAGCCGGTGACGACGAACGCCGAAGCCTGCCCGAACAAGGAAAGGAGGCAGTCTCGGAGGAAGTCGTGACAGTGAACTGGGGACCCCGGTCAGACACTATGTCCTCTGGCACCCCGTAGTGCCGGAAGACGTATGTAAACAGGGCCTCCGCAGTCTGCAGGGCCGTGGGGAGACCGGGCAGAGGAAGGAGGTGGCAGGCTTTGGAAAAGCGGTCCACAACGACCAGGATGGTGGTGTTACCTTGAGAGAGGGGAAGATCAGTAAGGAAGTCAATACACAAGTGGGACCATGGCCGTTGTGGAACTGGTAAGGGCTGTAACTTACCCACTGGGAGGTGTCTAGGTGCCTTACTCTGGGCACACACCGAGCAGGAGGAGACATACGCCCTCACGTCCTTAGCCAAGGTAGTTCACCAGTACTTTCCGGTCAGGCAGCGCACTGTACGACCGATATCTGGGTGACCAGAGGAGGGGGATTTGTGTGCCCAATAGTTCAGACGGTCATGGACAAGAGAAGGCACGTACTGCAGCCCAGCTGGACACTGAGGTGGAGATGGCTCTGTGCATAGCGCCCGCTCTATGTCTGCGTCCATCGCCCATACTACCGGCGCCACAATGCAGGAGAATGGGAGTATTGGGGTGTTGTCTATGGGCCTCTCCTCTGTGTCGTACAGCCGTGACAGTGTGTCTGCCTTCACGTTCTTCGTACCCGGGATGTAAGATAGGGTAAAATCTAACCGGGTGAAGAATAGGGCCCACCTGGCCTTGCGAGGGTTCAGAGGAGGAAAGGGTGTTTCGCCCGCTCGAGCCAGTGCCTCTGTTACACCCCTGAAAAAGGGAAGAAATAATCACGAACGTGACGCAGTTATGTTTCCTCACTGACAAATTTAGTGTAATGATTTTACAAAAATACCACATTTTACAGAACAACAGATCTACAGGAACCAGAGATTTGTAGGGTACAAAGCTTATTCAAGTCACAACAGCATAAACTGTAATTCACTAAAACATATACAAATGTTTCAATATAACTGTCAAACACAAAGTAGCTTTAGCTCAGTAACCCATAACTACATTTATCAACCATGTCAACAAAGTATTCGAAACACATTATACAAATAACCCCAAATATTATTATTAACAACGCACATATTCATTCACAATTAGCATAAAATGGCAGCTACTCTCAGTACGAAGCTATATCGCTGCAACCAAGCAGATTACAGTCACACACGCACCTAATAACTCTCTTCAACTTAACTCTAACTTCCTCAAGATGTTACTAACACATACCTTAAACTCTCTTCACAGGTTAGCAAGTTATTACATTCAAATTAACTCGTTTCATATCAATAACGTACCTGAAAAAGGGAAGAAATAATCACGAACGTGACGCAGTTATGTTTCCTCACTGACAAATTTAGTGTAATGAGAAAAAGACCGCGATTTCCCCAGGAAGTTGGGTGGAGACCAGAGCAATCGATCTCAGGCTCATAGATTAAGAGCATTTAGTAGATCACAGATGAACACTTTTACCCTTAAATTAGGCACCACAAAATAAAGTAGTCAATATAACATTTACACATTCCTCTTACAATATTAACCCTTTGACTCTTGACGGATTTTAAACACATTTATGCATTTTATCAATCTCTATGAACTAGTACTGGATGCATAATCTTTTTAACCTTAGATATTTTAAGATCCTTACATACCATGAACTTACTAATACTTTTTAGTGTATAACAGGCTATGAATATGTCCTTTAACCTGTCACACTCTCCCCGACAAAATAAATGTTGTCCCAACATTACCAACATTATCTTCTTAAACAGTCTATAAGCACTGGACGTAGAAAATCCTCTTCTGTAAGATAGTCCTTGAGCAGAGGTCAAAGTTCACAGTTCAAATAGAACCAAGAAGTTATATTCACAGTCCATATCTGTTGACCAGCTGTATAAACAGTCCATAAGCAGTCTTTTCTCATACTATTGTCAACAGTCCATCAGTTTTAATGATCTCTATGCATAGTCTGCTAATTGTCTCGTGAAAGTCTGTGAAATCAGTCAGTAGTCCATGGTCAAACATGTCAACTCTGTCTGTGGCCTCAAGTTTGCTGAAGTCCATACATGTAGGGTGGCTGAAGGTAATATCGCTGTAGTGATGGCAGCCATGGAACCAGTCCTGGTGCAGGGTAGACAGGGAACAACTGTGGCTGTGGCTGTATACTGTAGCAGGAAGGGGATACCAAGCTGATCATAGGTGATACGTCTTGGCGGGTGTCTCTCTCTTTGTGGCAGCTGGTAAGCTGGTTCCTCAGGTTCAGCAGCAGCAGTTAATGAAGGAAAGGCACTTAGTGGACGACCATCAGGCACATTTTCAGCAGGCAAGTTCATCTCCTCAGCAGGTAGTTCTTTAACTGTTGTTTTCTCCTCCAGCTGATTTTCAACAAGCGGCTGTGCTGGTAGCATATCAGGAACTGGCACCGCAACTGTTTGTTTCACTGGTGGGGGCCTGTTTTCCGACTCTCTCGCTGGTTCAGCATACCTCTCAGGTACTGTAGGAGATGTGGGGACCTGTAGCGGCTCATGATGAAGGTCATATTCATCCCCGCTGTCTTCATCAGAATCTAGAGGCTGTGATCCAGGCTGATGTCTCTTTTTCTTACTTTTGTCATCTTTAGTTATTTCTGGTTGTCTCTCAAAAGGTAAGTAGTCACAGGACATGAGCAGGTTTCTGTGCAGGACCCTGGAGCGTCCCCTACCCTTTTCTGGTCTCAACTCATAAATCGGCAGGTCTGAACCCATTTGTCTCACTACTGTGTGAATTTGATCTTCCCAATAGTTACGGAGTTTGCCTGGTCCTCCTCTTGGTGTCAGTTTTAATCAGAACTCGCTCGCCAGGCTGTAGCACTGAACTCCTAACTTTAGTGTCATAGTACTTCTTACTTCTTTCAGCAGCTTTCTGAGCATTTTCATTTGCAATGGCGTATGCTTCTTCCATTCCTCGTTTCCAGTTCTCCACGTAGTCTCGCTGGTTACTGGAACCTGCCTCTGTGCACAATCCAAAGAACATATCAACTGGAAGCCTGGGTGATCTCCCAAACAGAAGATAAAATGGTGAATAGCCAGTCACTTCGCAACGGGTGCAGTTATAGGCATAAACCAGTTTGTTTAGAGACTCCTTCCAGTTTGACTTTTGTGTCTCAGTTAGTGTCTTTAGCGTTTGCAACAATGTTCTGTTCATTCGTTCCACTTGACCGTTCCCCATCGGGTGGTAGGGTGTTGTTCTGGACCCCGCCATGCCACTGAGTTTCTTTAACTGATGGAACAACTGATTTTCGAATTCTCCCCCTTGGTCATGGTGGATGCGGGAGGGGAACCCAAACTTCAGGGCAAAGTCATTGAAGATGAGATTTGCAGCAGTTTTTCCTGACTTTGATGTGGTGGCGTAGGCTTGAGTGTAACGTGTAAAATGATCAACAATCACGAGGATGTACTCATATCCCCCTTTGCATCTGTCGAGATGGAGGAAATCTATACATACCAGTTCAAATGGCTGTGTTGTCACAATGTTTGTCAGAGGAGCTCTTGTTTCATGGCCTGGCTTTTTCTGCTTGACACAGCTACAAGTTTTAGTCACATAGTGCTCAATGTCAGATTGCATATAAGGCCAGAAGAAGCGGTCACGTACTAGTGATACAGTGCGGTCAGTACCTTGGTGTCCCATGTTATTGTGCAACTCTTCCATCACTTTACCTTTGTACTGCTCTGGTAGAACTAACTGCTTGCGGGCTGTAGTGATTCTGTAAAGAATACCATCACTGTCGATTGTCAATTTGTCCCATTCTCTGAATAGGCATTTTGTCTTTGGACTGAATTCCTTTTGCTCTTTAACTGGCGGTTTGGAACCAGACAGCTTGAAATCGAGCACAGGACGGATGACCGGATCAGACTCTTGTGCCTCTCTTATCCCCTCTTTTGGGATCGAGCTGATTGTTGCTGTAGTTGTCTCACCTTCAGCTGATACTGACATAGATGCAGCTGAAATTGACCAAGGCACAAAAGGCTCTTTCTGTACCTCTACTGCTTGTATAGTGGCGGCAATGGTGTCTGGTGGAAGCTCCTCAGAACATTCTCTCATCAGTGACTCTACATCCAGTGGCATCCTCGACAAAGCATCTGCATCACCGTTCTCTCTGCCTGGCCTGTACTTTATTGTAAAGTGGAAATCAGCCAATTCTGCAACCCACCTGGAAGTGGTTGCGTTCAGTTTTGCAGTAGACAGAATGTAGCTCAGCGGGTTGTTATCACTGTATACAGTGAAGGTCGGAGCATAGTACAAATAATCATGGAACTTATCAGTGATTGCCCATTTTAGAGCTAGAAATTCTAGCTTGCCAGAGTGGTAGTGATAGTTCTTCTCAGCTGCTGTTAAAGTTCGAGAGCCATAAGCAATGACCCTAAGCTTCCCATCTTGCTCTTGATAAAGAACTGCTCCCAAGCCTTGGTGTGACGCATCAGTGTGTACAACAAATGGCTGAGTGAAGTCAGGGAAACCTAAGACTGGTGGGTGAAGCAGACACTCAATCAGCTGTTCAAGTGCCTGTTGATGCTGGTCAGTCCACAGGATTGGCTTGTTTGAGGGCACCACATGACTTACTTTCTTTGTTTTTGCTTTCCGTGGGTGGTCAGGTAATTTCTCTGAATCTGCTTTCAGGAGGTCATACAGACAGCTGGCCCTCCTAGAAAAGTCTTTGATGTACTGTCTGTAGTAAGTGAGTAAACCAAGCATTTTTCTGAGCTGGCCCACAGTCTGTGGTCTGATCTCTTTCAATGCTCTTACTGCTTCAAAATCGGCTGGGTCAACTTTGCTGCCGTCTGCAGACACTATTCTGCCCAAATAACGGACCTGGGGTTTAAAGAGATCACACTTACTTGGCTTGAGTTTGATGCCATACTCTCTGAGACGCTGCAAAACCTTTTGCACATCATTCACATGGCTGTCGAAAGTTTTACTGAAAACTAGCGTGTCGTCCAGATAAGGAATGCAGATGTTGTCCCGGAGCCCTTCCAAACATTCCTCCATACAACGCTGAAAAGCTGCAGGAGCGTTCATGAGGCCGAATGGCATACGTATCCACTCATAGAGTCCCCATGGGGTCACAAATGCTGTCAGTGATCTGCTTTCTTCAGAGATGAACCCTTGGTGATATGCTTTTCCCTGATCTAAAAGGGAGAACCAGGAATTACCACCTAAACTGTCCATGATGTCCTGGACCCGAGGGATGGGCTGGCGGTCGGGATGTGTCTTTCTGTTCAGGTCTCTGTAATCTATACACAACCGGAGGGTCCCGTCCTTCTTCCTAACGCACCACGACAGGTGAAGAATATGAAGAGTTTGACTTCCTAACCCAACCCTGGGCTATGAGGTCATGAAGGTAACCCTTCATCTCCTGATACAGTGGCCTGGGCACTGACATGTATGTGCGCTTGACTGGTTCAGAGTCCTTTAGAGAAATAGTCATTTTCAATCGTTCAATGCAGCCAATGTCATTGTCTGATCTGGAGAAGGAGTGACACTCTTCTCTAAGCATTTTCCTAACAACCTCTCTCTGTTCTTCGGTTAGGTGACTTAAACCTACTGGTGGATCCCACTGTTCAGTAGCAGTACATGGAGTTTGAACACTAGTGTGATTCACTGTGGCTGGGGTGACAGCTTTTTCAAAGACTTGGGCAGGTAACACAGTCATAATGGTTTGTACTGTACCGATTATGGTGCGTCCTAGCAGGGCAATGTCGTGGTCAGTGGGGTTAGAGACATCAAGCATGACAACTGGAAAAACACCTTTCTTAACTCTGACTAGTGTGTCAAAGAACTCAAGTTCATCTGGCCACTACGGGTTCAGGTCTGGCTGGAAAAGCATTGTCATGTCATCTTTGAAAGGCTGGGAAGCTACCCGGCACTCAATCTGAATGCTACTGTGTTTTGGTACAGCAACCTTCTCTTTCTTGGTCTTCACTGCGTATTCATCTGTCTGTTCTGCGCTAACAGCCTGTATAAAAGCCCTCACCTTATTTCTTTTGAGGCTTGGGAAAGCTTTTTCACTGTACTGTACCGTTTAGTCTTTTCGGTCATTGTCAGGATGTGCTCAATAACATTGAAACCTATGATGGGATGAGATAGGTGACAGCCTTTCATTACCAGCACTGGGATGATCAGTTCCTTCGTTTGGTCAGTTTCAGAGGCTAGCCGAAAAAGTTGTTTCAATCCATCCCAGGTACGGCATTTCAGTCCCATTTGCTGCCGTCAATCTTAGATCATCAGGTGAGTCCAGAATTTCTGAAACATCCCTCAGCCTTGCGTTTGGGAGAGATTCCGCTTTCCATCGTTCATCAATGACCGATACCTGAGAGCCTGTGTCCCATAGAGCTTGGAGGTGGTGGCGATTCAGGTGACACTCAACAAGGCACTGTCTACCGACTAGCGAGGTGACCTTATGGGGGTGGCAACCTTGAGCTAGGGATGGTAAAGAGTGGCCATTTTCTTCTGTACAGGAAAGCTTTTCACAGGTAGAGTCCATTTTCAGGTGAGTGCATTTTTCCTTATGTTTAGTCCAATGTTGGTTTTGACATCCTTTGGAACAGTACAGTGTCTCTTTACATGATGAACATTGTTTCAGGTTCTCAAATGAATCTTCTCTGGCACAATTTGCACATTTCTGGGACTTTTTGGTAGCTACGGTTAACACTTGTCCCTCAGCGGTAACCCTTCCCCGTTTAAAGGGGCCTCTTTGGATGGTCTGACTCCCGGATTTTACATCCAGCTTGAAAATGTTCCCCACTCCCACATCGGAAGCAGTGTGTGCAGCGTGCATCTGTTCTGGCCTGCTGGCAGACAAAACACCTCCTTGGAGCTTGAGCAGAGCGGTTGGTATACAGGTTAGGTGCATATTGATACTGCGCAGGGTCAGGTGCATGGGGCTGACTGTAGTTGCTGTAATACTGCTGCTGGGAAACAGGTGGCTGGGGTTCCCTATCTGGCCTCCTAACTGGAAGTGGGGCATGGGCATAAGGCGATGACTGAAACATAGGCTGCTGTAATGTCTCCTTAATCTGAGCAATCTCTGCACTGAGACCTTTTAGGAAGCTACACCTGTCTTAAGTTCAGCTAACTCTGTTAACAGTTCTGCGGGTATCTTAGCTTTGGCTTCCTTCACAGGACACTTTGCAGATGGCGTATCTTCTAACTGAGCTACACTTACAGTTGTAGCAGGCTGTGGGCATTAAAACGCTTTTTGTTTCGTCTTTCTAACTCATTAGCACAAGCAATGTTAAGCTTCTCTAGCAAAACCTCATCTGATGTTTCGCTATCAAGCAGGAGAGGCTGCATGTCTATCCTGATACTGTCACTCTGGAGACCTGTAAGGACTGTGTGTAAACACATGCGCTGGACTAGGGCAGGGTCATACTTAAGCCCTGATTCTGACTCCTGGGACGCAAATAGTACTTTCTGCCTCAAATCTAAGACGCGCATCAGGAAGCTTTGAGGGGTCTCCTTGCTATGCTGTGCTTCTGAAGCTAGCTGTTTGTAAAGCTCTGTTGCACTCTTCTCTTGGAAGTGGGAACGCAGGATGCATCTAAGTGTGGGAAGAGTTAGCTGGGGTTTACCTTCCAAGTAGCTGCGTAGCTGTGAGCCTGGAGAAATAGCCCTGATTACTGCGTCTACTATTTCTACCTCAGGATAGCCTCTGTTAAGTCCATTCTCAATCTGATGGGCAAGGCTGGAAAAAGTCAGTTTATCTTTCTGGCCCGGTTCACCTATCTGACCAGAAATTTTTAACTCTTTGCGCCAGTATGAGCCGGGCTGTGCACTGGGTGAGAGCTGCATGCTCCTCTGTAGATGGGCAGGGGGTTGGGGCTGGCGCAGAGAATCACTGGCTTGGTCTGCAGTACTCTGCTCATTTCCCACCCCTTGCTGTGGGGTTACAGTTCTCAGTCCCTCGATTATGTGATGTGTTCTGGCTGTTTCAATATCATGGTCAGTTTGCCCTGTCTTGCTATCTATGCCACTGATCATCTCTGTCATTTTGTCTTTAAGTAACAATAATTCCGACATGCCGCCATCTTCTAACTCTGCAACTTCCTCTCTTTCAAGGAACATCATAATGTGAGTCATCAATGATATGCGGGATTTGTCTTGAACAACTCTTCTCTGTTCGCCTGATATGTCAAGGAAATCACATACGTCTAGTAACTTGTCTTTAGTCAGGGTTTGCAATTCTCCTACTACCTCTTCCTGTAGTTCTTCCAAGGCGGTTGTCATGTTGACAGGACAGGAGGAACCTTTACTGTGCAGGAGTTGACTCTGAATTAGATGGTCCTTACTGTCTCTGATGGTCTCTCAACGGCCTCAGTTGACACGCACTTAACCACCAACTTCCAGCTCCCCTCGAACAGCAACACTTTCCTCACTGCAGCCTGCCTGGGTTGTTATGTAGGGATTTAGCTGGCTCAGAATTCAGCGACCAGGATGTGGAAGCCGGACATCTGAGCAGCAATCTCAGCGGAGCCTCCAAAATGTTACACCCCTGAAAAAGGGAAGAAATAATCACGAACGTGACGCAGTTATGTTTCCTCACTGACAAATTTAGTGTAATGATTTTACAAAAATACCACATTTTACAGAACAACAGATCTACAGGAACCAGAGATTTGTAGGGTACAAAGCTTATTCAAGTCACAACAGCATAAACTGTAATTCACTAAAACATATACAAATGTTTCAATATAACTGTCAAACACAAAGTAGCTTTAGCTCAGTAACCCATAACTACATTTATCAACCATGTCAACAAAGTATTCGAAACACATTATACAAATAACCCCAAATATTATTATTAACAACGCACATATTCATTCACAATTAGCATAAAATGGCAGCTACTCTCAGTACGAAGCTATATCGCTGCAACCAAGCAGATTACAGTCACACACGCACCTAATAACTCTCTTCAACTTAACTCTAACTTCCTCAAGATGTTACTAACACATACCTTAAACTCTCTTCACAGGTTAGCAAGTTATTACATTCAAATTAACTCGTTTCATATCAATAACGTACCTGAAAAAGGGAAGAAATAATCACGAACGTGACGCAGTTATGTTTCCTCACTGACAAATTTAGTGTAATGAGAAAAAGACCGCGATTTCCCCAGGAAGTTGGGTGGAGACCAGAGCAATCGATCTCAGGCTCATAGATTAAGAGCATTTAGTAGATCACAGATGAACACTTTTACCCTTAAATTAGGCACCACAAAATAAAGTAGTCAATATAACATTTACACATTCCTCTTACAATATTAACCCTTTGACTCTTGACGGATTTTAAACACATTTATGCATTTTATCAATCTCTATGAACTAGTACTGGATGCATAATCTTTTTAACCTTAGATATTTTAAGATCCTTACATACCATGAACTTACTAATACTTTTTAGTGTATAACAGGCTATGAATATGTCCTTTAACCTGTCACACCTCCACATGGTCAGGGCTCGGACAACAGCCAACAACTCCCGATCACCAATGTCGTAGTTTTGCTCTTGGAGAAGAAGGCACAGGGGCAGAGCTTGGGTGGCGTGCCCGAGCATTGAGATAGGACAACGCCTATCCCTACCTCGGACACATGGATCGGGATGGGCCAGTACCGGGGCTGAGGTGAACAGAACCCTCAGGTTACTGAAGGCCCTGTCAGCCTCAGCAGACCAGCGGAGCCGGGATGGCCCACCCTTCAACAGTGATGTGATGGGCGCTGCAACCTTGCCAAAGCCCCGGCTAAACCTCCGATAGTAAACTCAGCAAAAAAATTAATGTCCTCTCATTGTCAACTGCGTTTATTTTCAGCAAACTTAACATGTGTAAATATTTGTATGAACATAACAAGATTCAACAACTGATACATAAACTGAACAAGTTCCACAGACATGTGACTAACAGAAATTGAATAATGTGTCCCTGAACAAAGGGGGGGTCAAAATCAAAAGTAACAGTCAGTATCTGGTGTGGCCACCAGCTGCATTAAGTACTGCAGTGCATCTCCTCCTCATGGACTGCACCAGATTTGCCAGTTCTTGCTGGGAGACATTACCCCACTCTTCCACCAAGGCACCTGCAAGTTCCCAGACATTTCTGGGAGGAATGGCCCTAGCCCTCACCCTCTGATCCAACAGGTCCCAGACGTGCTCAATGGGATTGAGATCCAGACTCTTCGCTGGCCACGGCAGAACACTGACATTCCTGTCTTGCAGGAAATCACGCACAGAACGAGTAGTATGGCTGGTGGCATTGTCATGCTGGAGGGTCATGTCAGGATGAGGGAGGAGGATGTCTTCCCTGTAACGCACAGCGTTGAGATTGCCTGCAATGACAACAAGCTCAGTCCGATGATGCTGTGACACTCCGCCCCAGACCATGACGGATCCTCCACCTCCAAATCGATCCCGCTCCAGAGTACAGGCCTCGGTATAACGCTCATTCCTTCGACGATAAACGCAAATCCGACCATCACCCCTGGTGAGACAAAATCGCGACTCGTCAGTGAAGAGCAGTCAGTCCTGTCTGGTCCAGCGAAGGTGGGTTTTTGCCCATAGACGACATTGTTGCCGGTGATGTCTGGTGAGGACCTGCCTTACAACAGACCTACAAGCCCTCAGTCCAGCCTCTCTCAGCCTATTGCGGACAGTCTGAGCACTGATGGAAGGATTGTGCGTTCCTGGTGTAACGCGGGCAGTTGTTGTTGCCATCCTGTACCTGTCCCACAGGTGTGGTGTTCGGATGTACCGATCCTGTGCAGGTGTTGTTACACGTGGTCTGCCACTGCTGTCTGTCCTGTCTCCCTGTAGCGCTGTCTTAGGTGTCTCACAGTACGGACATAACAATTTATTGCCCTGGCCACATCTGCAGTCCTCATGCCTCGTTGCAGCATGCCTAAGGCACGTTCACGCAGATGAGCAGGGACCCTTGGCATCTTTCTTTTGGTGTTTTTCAGAGTCAGTAGAAAGGCCTCTTTAGTGTCCTAAGTTTTCATAACTGTGACCTTAATTGCCTACCGTCTGTAAGCTGTTAGTGTCTAAAAAACCGTTCCACAGGTGCATGTTCATTAATTGTTTATGGTTCATTGAACAAGCATGGGAAACAGTGTTTAAAGCCTTTACAATGAAGATCTGTGAAGTGATTTGGATTTTAAATAATTATCTTTGAAAGACAGGGTCCTGAAAAAGGGACGTTTCTTTTTTTGCTGAGTTTAGTTGGAAACGGCAATAAAGTGCTGCACCTCCTTAACCGTGGTTGGAGTAGGCCAATTACGCACGGCTGAAATGCGATCTCCCTCCATCTCCACACCTGAGGTGGTAATGCAGTATCCAAGGAAGGAGACGGACTGTTGGAAAAACAGACACTTTTCTGCCTTGGCATAAAGGTAATGTTCCAACAGTCGGGCCAGCTCTTTGCGAACCAGGGACACATGCCCGGCACGCGTAGCGGAATACACCAGAATGTCATCGGTGTAGACCACTAAGGGTAGGCCCCTTCCAGGACGTCCTCTAGAAGCCAGCAGGTTGTCCAACTGGATGGCCATGTCCACCAGTTGATCGAAAGACAATGTGGTGTCCTGGCAGCCTAGCTCCCTTCGGACGTCCTCTCGTAGATGGCACCGGAAGTGGTCGATGAGGGCCGCTTGTTCCACCCGGACCCAGCCGCTAGAGTACGAAACTCCAGGGCGAAGTCCTGCGCAGTCCTCATCCCCCAGGTGGACCAGCCGCTCGCCTGCCTCTCTACCTTCGTGCGGGTGATCGAAGACGGCCCGAAAGAGGCGAGCGAACTCCCCGTTGTTGTCCAACGCAGCTGCTCCTTCACTCCAGACTGCGTTGGCCCACTCCAGGGCTTTCCCCGAGAGGCAGGAGACGACGGCGGACACCTTCTCCCGCTCCGATGGAGCCGGGCTGATGGTCGAGAAGTAAATCCATTTGTAGGAGGAATCCCTGGCAGAGGGCAGCTGTCCCGTCAAAATCCTGTGGTCGAGATATGTGAATCCCTCTGGGTGCTGGGGTGTGGGTGGCTGGATCCGGTCGCTCAGCTGGTCCCGAAAGATCGGGTCCTCTCCTCTCCAGGCATTGGACGACCTGGAGAACCTTATCCATCGCTTCTCCCAAGCTGGTTAGCATAGTCGAATGCTCCCGGACCCGTGCCACAACTCCATGCAGGTGCTCCTCTCCTGCTGACTCCATGTTCGGGTGTGTGATTCTATAATCAGGTGATTTTTAAGGAGTCAGGCACAGGAGGGTAAATCACAGAATAACAGGATTTATTCTGAACCACAGAGTTCCGCAGTAATGCGTAAAAACACTCCAGTGTGCAAAACAGGTGCACTGGAAAATACAAGGCACACAGAGAATATTCCCGGCGATACAAAATAAACTGAGCTCCACCGAGCTTCTCTCTCCTCCACAATAAACAATCACACACAAAGACAAGGGGGCAGAGGAAACACTTATACAGGTACTGATGAGGGGATATGAACCAGGTGTGTGTAATAAACAAGACAAAACAAATGGAATAATGAGATGAGGAGCGGCAGTGGCTAGAAGGCTAGTGACGACGAACGCCGAAGCCTGCCCGTACAAGGAGAGAAGGTAGCCTCGGAGGAAGTCGTGACATAAACAATTGTGAGGCAATTATGGAGAGACTAATGTTCTATAATAACTGATAATATTTGATAACAATGTATCTCATGTAATAAATAGTATTTGGTGTTTCATAAAATGATTTGATTAGGTATATCAATATTCTAGCCTAGGGGAAATCAAGGGCCTAGAGTAGTTCCGTAGTTCTAGTGCCCGTGGACAGGCAGGTGGCTAGAGGCAGGGCCATGGAGTGTTACAGGAAGGTTCCTATGTGTTCCAGTGACCCAAAGCCCCTGTCCTGCTGCACTACATGGGTCAAGCTGAACTCTGGGATGTACAGGCCAAGGAGGAAGGGAACTCAACATATTGCTTTATTCCTTCAGCAATCCATGTCTCACGTCTGTATATGTTTTCATGGTTGTAAACCAAGCATCCAGCTTCCAATCTTATCCCAGGTCTCTTGTACAAAGGTTTTATCTTAATAACACTAACACAGTTACAGTAGCTAAAAGTTCAATATATAATAAACAGTATCTAGGTTTTTCCTTAAGTTTGTGCCAATGACCTTCCAATGTTTGATACTCGATGAGCTCCTTGGGGAGTTGTCAAACAGAGTGCAGTGTTCACTAGGACAGGTGATTTACTTGAGGACAGATGATAGCCGTATTGTCTCCACTGACTCCTCCGTTTGAAAAGTCCTCTGGATTCAGTAGCGGCCGCCCCCGCTGCTTTGATACAGTTGCCTGGATACAGAGTCCACCTGGACTAGCATATGGTCACAGCATGCTGCTCTTCATGTGAGACAACCACACTGCCAAAACACACACTCTCTCTCTCTCTCTCTCTCTCTCTCTCTCTCTCTCTCTCTCTCTCTCTCTCTCTCTCTCTCTCTCTCTCTCTCTCTCTCTCTCTCTCTCTCTCTCTCTCTCTCTCTCTCTCTCTCTCTCTCTGTCTCTCACTCTCTCTGTCTCTCCTCTCTCTCTCTCTCTCTCTCTCTGTCTCTCTCTCTCTCTCTCTCTCTCTCTCTCTCTCTCTCTCTCTCTCTCTCTCTCTCTCTCTCTCTCTCTCTCTCTCACTCTCTCTCTCTCTCTCTCTCTCTCTCTCTCTCTCTCTCTCTCTCTCTCTCTCTCTCTCTCTCTCTCTCTCTCTCTCTCTCTCTCTCTCTCTCTCTACTCCACACTCACACTATATCTCCGTCTCCCCTTTCTCTCACTGATGTAATTGTTTATAAAGAATGTCATAGGGTGAAGTGCATAGTTGTAAGACTTATTAATAGGAAACACATACCTTATCCCAGAGGCCTCCATAATCCTGAGTAACACAGAAATATAGAATTGGAAATATGCCAGCTGCAAGATATCAGCTTTACAGTTTTTCTCAATTGCTAAAACACTAAACCCTATTGTCTGAACCAAATGCTCAGTTGCCTGAACCCACTGATTGAATCAATCACTCTTTTGGCAAAACCATAAGCACTTTTCACCTGTTTAGACACAACTTGCCAACACATTTTCATTGTGATGCACCCGTGCTGCATAATGGTGAGCACATGTGACAAAAGTTAAACACAATTAGAGCACAGGTATCACCACTTGAACACAACAACTCAAAATTGATCACACTTGTGGCTAATGATGTGAGGGAACATATACAGTAAGCCAGTTCAGAGAGCACTGGTTTGTGAGGCCCTACAATGGATAGAAATCTGAGAGGAAGAGTTCGTGTGAGAGGAGGTCGAGGTGGTCGAGGTGGTCAGCGAAGACAAAGAACAGTAATATCTGATGAAATCAGAGCTACTGTGATTGACCATGTTCTTGTCCATGGTATGAGCATGAGGGAGGCTGGACAAAGGGTACAACCAAACATCAGTAGATTCACTGTGTCCACCATAATCCGAAGATTTAGAGAAGAGAACAGGTAATTACCTTTTTTTGACATTATAGTACAGTATGTAAATGTTGACAGCAATTACTGTATGACATACTATATACTGTACCACAGTATACTGTAAGTGAATATATGTTTCAGTACATCACTGTACCAATGTACTGTAGTATTGTAATGGAGGGTTGGTCTAACTGTTTGTAGGCATAGTATTCCATGTATATTTTTGTAACTCCATGTTCTCTTTTTGTAGAATTGAAAGACTGCCACATGGGGGGTGGGAGGACAGGTATGTTCTCCCCACACCAAGAGACCCTAATTGTTGATATGGTCCGTAAGAAAAATGCCATTAAACTGAGCGAAATTCAGCAGAAGATCATTGAGGACCATTACATTTTGAGGGTATCAACAGTGTCAGCCTCTCTACTGTTGATCGTGTCCTCAAGCGCAACAGACTGCGCATGAAACAGCTATACAGAGTGCCCTTTGATCGCAACTCAGACAGAGTCAAAGAGCAAAGATTCCAGTATGTACAGGTTGGCATATATCCAGACACATTCAATGTTGATTACTCTAAGTAGTGATTTACTGTAGTGGCCTAAATCACTTTTTCCGTATCACTTACAAAACTATATCTATTTCTACAGAGGGTTTTTCAACTGGATGCAATGGAAAGACCCCATCAATACATCTACATGGATGAAGCTGGGTTTAATCTCACCAAAAGGAGAAGGAGAGGCCGTGAATGTGATTGGCCATCGGGCCATTGTTGGTGTTCCTGGGCAGCGTGGTGGCAATGTCACATTATGTGCTGCCATCAGCAATCATGGGGTTGTCCACCATCATGCCAACCTGGGGCCCTACAACACTCACCAGCTCCTCATTTTCCTCAATCACATGCGAGATGCTTTGTTAGGGCAGCAGGATGAGCATCCCATCTATGTTGTTGTTTGGGACAATGTGAGTTTTCACAGAGCCCTCCAGGTTAGAGAGTGGTACAATATGAACCAAGGTTTTATCAATCTTTGCCTTCCACCGTACTCCCTTTCCTAAACCCCATTGAGGAATTATTCTCCTCATGGCGGTGGAAGGTATATGAACGCCAACCTTACACCAGGGTAAATCTCCTGCAAGCCATGGGACTTGCCTGTGGTGACATAGGTGTGGAGGCATGCCAAGCCTGGATACGGCATGCCAGGGTTTTTTTCCCCCGTTGCCTGGCCAGAATTTTTTTTTTACATGGGCTTACTGTACACAAGTGGCAAACGCATAAGATTTCTGTTTGTTTTTACAAGTGCTACATGTAAATGCACAATATTTCTGTTTTGTCTTTTTGTACAAGTGCTAAATGCACAGTTTTTGTTTTGTTTTGCAACATGCATTTAGCCTACAGTGAACAATAAACATTTATTTCTCCAGCTTCATGTCCTGAGCATTGTGTTTTCTATTTTTCTACGTAGTGTTTAGTGACTGTTCAGTAGTGTTTTTTATTTTGATTGACTCGGGGCACGATTTGACAACATAGTTCAGTTTTGAGCACAGATTGAACTGTTTTGAGGTGAAAGTTTGGTTTTGCAAGAAGAGTCTGAGGTTTTGTGAATGTAGCTTGAAAATTGGGTTTTGTGTTCACAGTTAAGAGAAAAGGAGAGCAGCTTTCAAGAAATGTGTCTTAGCAATCGAGAAAAACTGTAATATGTGAATGTTATTCTTCATGTTATTGATCCTTATAAACTGGGTGGTTTGAGCCCTGAATGCTGATTGGCTGAAAGCTATGGTATATCAGACCGTACATCATGGGTATGACAAAACATTTATTTTTACTGCTCTAATTACATTGGTAACCAGTTTATAATAGCAATAAGGTACCTCTGGGGTTTGTGGTATATAACCAATATACCACGGCTAAGGGCTGTATCCAGGCACTCCGCGTTGCATTGTGTGTAAGAACAGCCCTTAGCCGTGGTATATTAGCCATATACCACACCCCCCCGGGCCTTATTTGCTTAATTATACAATACTGACCTATGATTCTATGTGATGTATTTACTTTTTACACTGTAATTAATACAGGTATGGACAATGTTGAAAGCAGTTCATCCCTAGCATAGGCTACATACAGTTGAAGTCGGAAGTTTACATACACCTTACCCAAATACATTTAAACTCAGTTTTTCACAATTCCTGACATTTAATCCTAGTAAGATTTCCTGTCTTAGGTCAGTTAGGATCACCACTATATTTTAAGAATGTGAAATGTCAGAATAATAGTAGAGAGAATGATTTATTTCAGCTTTTATTTCATTCATCACATTCCCAGTGGGTCAGAAGTATACATACACTCAATTAGTATTTGGTAGCATTGCCTTTAAATTGTTTAACTTGGGTCAAACATTTCAGGTAGCCTTCCACAAGCTTCCCACAATAAGTTGGATGAATTCTGGCCCATTCCTCCTGACAGAGCTGGTGTAACTGAGTCAGGTTTGTAGGCCTCTTTGCTCGCACACACTTTTTCAGTTCTGCCCACAAATCTTCTATAGGATTGAGGTCAGGGCTTTGTGATGGCCACTCCAATACCTTTACTTTGTTGTCCTTAAGCCATTTTGCCACAACTTTGGAAGTATGCTTGGGGTCATTGTCCATTTGGAAGACCCATTTGCGATCAAGCTTTAACTTCCTGAATGATGTCTTGAGATGTTGCTTCAATATATCCACATAATTTTCCTTCCTCATGATGCCATCTATATTGTGAAGTGCACCAGTCCCTCCTGCAGCAAAGCACCCCCACAGCATAATGCTGCCACCCACGTGCTTCACGGTTGGGATGGTATTCTTCGGCTTGCAAGCAGTCCCCTTTTTCCTCCAAACATAACGATGGTCATTATGGCCAAACAGTTCTTTTTTTTGTTTCATCAGACCAGAGGACATTTCTCCCAAAAGTATAATCTTTGTCCCCATGTGCAGTTGCAAACAGTAGTCTGGCTTTTTTATGGCGGTTTTGGAGCAGTGGCTTCTTCCTTGCTGAGCGGCCTTTCAGGTTATGTCGATATAGGACTCGTTATACTGTGGATATAGATACTTTTGTACCTGTTTCTTCCAGCATCTTCACAAGGTCCTTTGCTGTTGTTCTGGGATTGTCTCCTTCCTGAGCGGTATGACGGCTGCGTGGTCCCATGGTGTTTATACTTGCGTACTATTGTTTGTACAGATGAACGTGGTACCTTCAGGCGTTTGGAAATTGCTCCCAAGGATGAACCAGAGTTGTGGAGGTCTACCATTTTTTTTCTGAGGTCTTGGCTGATTTCTTTTGATTTTCCCATGATGTCAAGCAATGAGGCGCTGAGTTTGAAGGTAGGCCTTGAAATACTTCCACAGGTACACCTCCAATTGACTCAAAGTCAATTAGCCTATCAGAAGCTTCTACAGCCATGACATCATTTTCTGGAATTTTCCAAGCTGTTTAAAGGCTCAGTCAACTTAGTGTATGTAAACTTCTGACCGACTGGAATTGTGAAACAGTGAATTATAAGTGAAATAATCTGTCTGTAAACAATTGTTGGAAAAATTACTTGTGTCATGCACAAAGTAGATGTCCTAACCGACTTGCCAAAACTATAGTTTGTTAACAAGAAATGTGTGGAGGGGTTGAAAAACAAGTTTTAATGACTCCAACCTAAGTGTATGTAAACTTCCGACTTCAACTGTATGTAGGCTATCTGCTATACAGTAGCAACGAGGCCTTCAAGCAACACAGGCAAAATGTGCAGAAACTTCACACTGTCTCTCTTACGGGAGTCAATGCATTTCAACATCTCCTGAATGTCTTCATTCTGTCACTAATGAGGGCTGGCCTCGCTGAATCCAACACTAATCGTTTTAACAGCCACTCTGAGAATAGACACGAGGGCAAGCCAATGTTACAGCCACAGCCTGTGAAAACCACACTGACAGGAAGACAAGTGGCCGCTGAGAGGAATTATACACAACATGATGGATGGGTCATAACTACTAACTGACAGGAAAAAAGAAAGAATACCTACACTGTATCTACAACTACCAATCCTTTGTGAGATGCTTTGGTACAGCACAGTATGTAAAGACATCAACAGATGACTAGGGAATGGCCACAGGCACTGTACTGATTTCTAAAGCTGCAAATCCTATCCTTTGGGGAGTTGCTATCAATACAGTACAGTACAGCACAGTAACATTAAATTGTCATCAAAATCATGACCTATTGAAGAGATCATTTCTTCCTAAAGGATGACAAGAAACATAGAAAGCTAGTGACCCTAGAGTGGCAATGTCATAGTACACACAGAGCTATTGTACATGCTTCTATACAATATCACTTACTCTGACCATTTATGGGGGTAACAGAATCTCCAAATACATCGACATGCTTAGTCTCTTTGCTTTGTTTGAATATAAAGGTAGCTACAAGTAAAGTAAGTAAGTAAGTTAGAGGCCCTGAAACTCTACTAACAGGAAATGTTTTCAGAGAGATATTTTTTAAAAGGAGAAATGGTCTTAAATTAGTCAATATTTTATTTTAATTATCTTCTAGTATGTTTTGAACTAATTGTTTGTCAATATTCACACATAAAAAAGGTATTATCTTTAAGTGAACATCTGTCATTCTTCTAAAGTGGAAAATAGCATTTCAAAGAACATTTGTTTTGCAAAGAAGCAGAACATCTGGTTTATCTTAACATAGAAAGAAATACGATTGAATTATGAATTGTTCATTAAAAACATAATTTGTTTGATGTGAAAAATAACAATAAATCGTATGTCCTCATAAAGTTTTTAAGTCATAATTTAGACAGAATGTACTTCATTAAAGTGAAAATATCCACAAAGTTTGTTAATTAATCCTGTCAGTCAACATTATTCAAGTAAATATAAATATTAAAGACAGGCAAAAGTAAACTCTCTGACTCATTGTTGGACTGTCTGTCAAAGTGCATACCCCCCGCTCACTGCAGCACTAGATAGAACTTTGTGGAATAACGCTTTGTGGAATCAACTTTCTGTCACAGCGAACATACTCAATTCGGGAAGCTCAATCAATTGTGAGATATGGCATATACCTTTTATTTTATACATTTGGCTCGAGTGTTTGCAATTTTACCTTTTCTGAGATCTCTGCCAAGCAAGGAGGAAACAGCACTTGATGACTGTAAGTGAATCAACTTAAAGGGGAATAACAGCTAATTTCGAAAAAATGTCTAAGTTCCTAAACCCCTCTGACTCATTGCTTACTGCTCATGCAGCAACATACGCACGAGTGGAATCCTAATAAACACAACACACCACTTTTTACTATATTGGCAGAAGCATCATCAGACCTCGGTAGTAGCCAATTACATTTCTGTCTTTCAATGCATTTCTCTGGAAACCAATCAGAAAATGCTGTGCTCTAAAGATGATATCGTAGCCACACAAATACAATAGAAGATAATTGTCGATCTGATCAGAATCACTGTGCTCACAACCTTTATCTCCTAATTGATGTCGCTGGTGTATTTTGTTATAATTTTGGAATATATTGCGCAATAGGCTATAAGGTTTTTACCAGTTCCGAGTCCATCCAGGCTCGAGTCCCGTGAGCGAAACAACACACAACGAGCTGATGCAAAGTTTCACCCACATTTTAAATAAGAAAATATCTGCCTACCTTTCTGTCATGTCAACCATCCATCCAAATCAAATAATTCCATGTGTCCGCCTTTTGTCTTTTATAAACTTCACATAGCCTATTCCATGATATGGGGTAATCCAATGAGCAACACTGCAGCTGTTGATTGCAGTGATCATCATTCATCACATATGCTATATATAATCAATACATGAATTTCAAGGAGTAGGGTATTTGATGCAAGGGTATTTGAGGCAAACATAAGAATACTTCACCATTTTATAAAATTAGCCTACATTATCACATTATCTTGCTCGCTCGAGGAAGGGAATTTGGCCCTGGCTTGCAAACAAAATCCCCTACATCATTTTGTAAATTATGTATTAGTCTACTGATTTGAAAATGTCAGTGTAGGCTAATAATAAATGTAAATATATCATATTTGATCTACCCCTAAGAAAAACTGGACAATGAGCATAAATCACATTTCGATAGATGCATGCATCTGTACCTAGGCTATCTATTATATCTGCAACAATAAAACAATCCAAGGATATGTTTGCTGTCAGCTGGCTACAGTAGGAAAGTTACAATGTAATGAAACATTTGTTACATAAATGAGCCTTTTAGCCCATATGTGTCATTCTATGAAGTGGACGTTATTTTGCACACTCAGTAGTCTTTCCCTCTCATTTTAGTAAATATATTTTGCCGTAATGATCTGATCACAGCTTGCAACGAGGAATGTAGCCTACAGTTAGAGAGAGAAGATGGACAATGTTGATTGGCAGGTGAAATTATGTCCAATGGGGTTTCAAGGTAAAAATGAATTAAGTCGGCTCCTTTCCTCCTTGCTTGGCTGAGATCTCAGAAAAGGTACAATTGTGAACCAGTGACCCAAATGTATGACATAAAATGTATATGCCATATCTCACCATCGATTGGGCTTCCCGAATTGAGTATTTTTGCTGTGACAGAACATAGATATTTTCATCGGTTTGCATTATTCCACAAAGTTGTATCTAGCGCTGCAGTGAGTGGGGGCTGTATAACTCTGTGACATAGCTCTATCTCTACCTCGCTCTCCCTTAGTGAGAGAGGTGTGCACTTTGACAGACAGTCCAACAACGAGTCAGAGGGGTTTAGGAACATAGACACATTTTCAACATTTTAAAGTTGATTCACTTACTGTCATCTTTTTATCTACTTTATTCAAGCACACTATCATGTATCCATGTCTCACATGGTACTGTCAAGCAAATGTCAACCATGGTCATTTCAAGGTCTGTGCTCTCAGTCACATTCTGACAAAGAAAACATGGACAAGATGGTCCCAGTTTCTAGAGGAGAGACAGAGAGGAATGTAGATCTAACTCCTGCCCGAATTCAATCAATTGAAGATACAAGACAACCACACTGTAGGTACAGCATTACAGGTGGCCCACCTCAACAATGTCAGTCTTAAAAAGTATAATCAGTTTCAAACTTTTGGGGTATTTTCCTGATAGATTGAAACCATTGAAAGCAAAGGTTTTCTTTGACACAAGACACCACCAACACACTGACTGATTGGTCAAACAGACTCAGCTAAAAAGAAACCAAGGCAGTGTTTGAATTCTCTTCCACTAGCCCCCTGGGCCTAGAGTTCCAAGTGTTCCGTCCATCAGCGGTGTGAGTCAGGCCAAAGGGAGTGGTGAGTGACGATGGCTTCTGGGGTCACTATTCCATATGGTGACCTCTCTGGTAACCGTAGTAACCCCGGGGGGATGGGGCAGTTCAGAGGGTAGATACAAACACCTGTAACCTCGACACAGTCACCTCTGTCAGAACTAACTGCAGACATCTGTCTGATACGCAGACACGCAGACACACACAACCATTGAAACACACACGCACCCACATAGACATACAATACACAGATGTAAGTCATTTTGAGCGTGTGTTACTTCATCTGACTCTATAACTGTCTTTTTACACTTCCCAAACCAAAAAAAGTATTCCCAAACCTTAGGCTGAAGGAAGTTTCAACATATGAAACTCCCCAAATTAATAAAACATAACCAAGTCTGAATCATTTAACTGATTCACTATCAAATCTTGTCTGGCCCAGGTTTGAATAATGGAGATAGGTCCCATAGTAAAGGTCACAGGATATTACCTTTCATTTTGAGCTTAAATGCATTTTCCTCAGTGTGATACACTTCTCTCTGTGTGTGTGTGTGTGTGTTTGCGTGTGTGTGTGTGTGTGTGTGTGTGTGTGTGTGTGTGTGTGTGTGTGTGTGTGTGTGTGATGAGAGTGTATGTGTGCATGTCATGACTCCATCTATACCGTGCAATTGAATTTAATCTACCATAATGAGGACTGTGTTATCAATATGCAGAAAAATGTACATTCCATGTGCATATTCTCCTAGCCTAGTAGGATAATGTGTGGGTCACATGTTAATGCTTTATATCACTATTGCTCAGTGCTCACTGTTAACCAGGCAATCACATTATGCCCCTCTACAATGCATCCTTCTCAATCCTGCAACAACAGCCTTTGCACTCAATTAAAGAATCAATAGCTAAAATTAGAACTGCTGCAATTAGCTAATTACACAAGCACAGTGATTAGGCTGTGTAACAAACAAGGCGACGTGACTTGGACCAGGCGTGGGAGTCATCTACGTCACAACTGATTAACTCACCATTCACTCAGTGTATCTATTCAGACAGGACCGGCGCCCATGACAGTTTATCTGTCACCTAGAATAGGTGTCACATATGAGCTAATTGCAGCCTGGAATAGGAATCTTAGCCTGGAGTAGATGTCATACACAGACAGTGATGATCTGTAATAATATTGACACACACCTACGGGTTATGGGGAAAGCAGGGTGTCTGATAGAGATGGCTGGTCCAATAGCAGTGCCATGAGGTGTCTCTCTGTTAGTGGTTAGAGGTGGTGTGGTGGTGAGGAAACACCATTCAGCAGTCCCACCAGCAGGTGTCTGACAAGTCATTTGGAGCTAATTTATTTGCCTGTATAAAATATGTGACAGTTTGGGGCGGCAGGGGTGCAGGGTTATAGTTCACTCCTGGACATGTTGTAAAAGTGTCACCGAGCCAGATTGCCTTGACAGTTTCTGGAAGGAGGGGAAAAAAAGAGGGAGAGAGAGAATGAGAGATTGCCTCCGGCCAAGATTGAGGCTGCCAGGCGAAGCCCTGTAGCTTAGTGGGACTGTGTAAAATATGCATTTACCGCCGGTGGTGGATAGAGCAATTCTTTACCGACTGTGACTTCACGCAGGTCTGGAGAATAAAAGAGACGCTAACTCCACACTTCATCACAGCAGGGCCAGGCATTTCTCTAATCATGGCTGAGGTGAGTTGAACAGAAAAACACTACTGGCCCTCAGTTTCCCAACAGTCTGTCTAGTCAAGAACTGAAGATATCCAAACATTGTGTGATATATGCATTGATTATCGCGTTAACCTTTTAGGTGTTGAGAAATTGTCTTCTATTTTACACTATGTTCACGATTTGGATCCATAGCCACTGCATGAATGAATTGAATACTGTTGTTTGTTAAGAAAGTTTTTTCTATCCACAACCAGTAGCATTGGCACAATCTATTTGAGCCAATGACAATCAATGTTGCTCCCCTCTCTCCTTTCTTTTCTCCTCAGATAGTCTTGCCATCTTTCTGTTTCCCCTCCATTGGGTTGTTCTGTCAGTTTTAGCCAGCCTCAGTCAAATGTATTGTCGTTACCTCTCTCCTTCAATATTCATCCGTTCTCTTCACAGTCCATGTAACAGGACAGCATTCTGCTGAGTGGCCAATACAGGACTGCCTCTCCAATTAAGCTCTATGAGAGACCTTTTAGACCATGCAAGTGAAAAGCAGTGGCTCGAAAACAGAGTACAATACATGTTAGCTGAAGCAGTGTGTGTATGTGTGTGTGTGCGTGTGTGTTTGTATGTGTGTGTGTGTGTGGCGTGTGTGCATGCGTGTGTGTTAATGAGCGCTTTAATTTGGTCATACCCAGGAGATGTCTGGATATGCATGATGTTATTTGAGTCCGTTCCTTTGGCAGTGGAATAAAAACATAACTATAATTCAGAATCAAGCTGTTCCACGACAGACTTATGCTATTACCGGGCCCGCCCCAACTCCTGAGAGAACCGAGATTGTAATCAAACCCAAATGTGGTTCCTTCTAATCTGATACAGGTTACCATGACGACACTGGCATACAAACTCACACATGTATGCACACACTCACATACACATGCACACCAACTTTTCATTATCTCTGAGTAGGTGATGAATGAGAGTACACAGCTCAGAAACGTTCTCAGAACTTTCCTTCTCATATAAGAGACTACAGTTTGCATCAAAGAGAGGAGGTGAGTTCAGCTCCTTATAATATGAAACACATTGAGACTTAGGACCAAAGGAAATGTAATCCACTTAGTTCTCTGTGGAATTATGGGAATCTCAAGACCCAGAACATTTAGTACCTACAGTAAAAGCAAAGTGAACAGCAGGCTGCTGTCTCCTCTTTATCTCACTACACTGAACTAACTTGAAGCTGTACAGTAGCTGCAGAAGGAGGCCTTCAACATTGAAAGAACAGTTTATCATCCATGAGATTCTAGAACTTCAACGAGTGGAACAGAGCAGTGGAGGAAGTTCACTGGACTTTCACACACCATTGCCTCTCTCTCTCTCTCTCTCTCTCTCTCTCTCTCTCTCTCTCTCTCTCTCTCTCTCTCTCTCTCTCTCGCGCTCTCTCTCGCTCTCTCTCTCTCTCTCTCTCTCTCTCTCTCCCTCTTTTTTTTGATAGCACACTATGATCGGCAGGATCTATAGTTTTTAAAATATTTTCATTATACCACAGTGGCTTGCAAAAGTATTCACCTCCCTTGGCATTTTTCCTATTTTGTTGTATTACAACCTGGAATTAAAATCGATTTTTAGGGGGTTTGCATCATTTGATTTACACAACATGCCCACCACTTTGAAGATGCTAAATAATTTTTTTGTGAAACAAACAAGAAATAAGACAAAAAAACTGAAAACTTGAGCATGCATAACTATTCACCCCCCAAAGTCAATACTTTGTAGAGACACCTTTTGCAGCAATTACAGCTGCAAGTCTCTTGGGGTGTGTCTCTATAAGCTTGGCACATCTTGCCACTGGCCCATTCTTCAAGGCAAAACTGCTCCAGCTCCTTGAAGTTGGATGGGTTCTGCTGGTGTACAGCAATCTTTAAGTCATACCACAGATTCTCAATTGGATTGAGGTCAAGACATAACTGTTTCCCCTTAAACCACTTGAGTGTTGCTTTAGCAGTATGCTTAGGGTCATTGTCCTGCTGGAAGGTGAACCTCCGTCCCAGTCTCAAATCTCTGGAAGACTGAAACAGGTTTCCCTCAAGAATTTCCCTGTATTTAGCGCCATCCATCATTCCTTCAATTCTGACCAGTTTCCCAGTCCCTGCCGATGAAAAACATACCCACATCATGATGCTGCAACCACCATGCTTCACTGTGGGTGGGGATGGTGTTCTCGGGGTGATGAGAGGTGTTGGGTTTGCGCCAAACATAACGTTTTCCTTGATGGCCAAAAAGCTCAATTTTAGTCTCATCTGACCAGAGTACCTTCTTCCATATGTTTGGGGAGACTCCCACATGACTTTTGGTGAACACCAAATGTGTTTGCTTATTTTTTCTTTAAACAATGGCTTTTTTCTGGCCACTCTTCTGTAAAGCCCAGCTCTGTGGAGTGTACGGCTTAAAGTGGTCCTATGGACAGATACTCCAATCTTTGGTCTCTTTGTTGCCTCTGATGAATGCCCTCCTTGCCTGGTCCGTGAGTTTTGGTGGGCGGCCCTCTCTTG
Source organism: Coregonus clupeaformis (assembly GCF_020615455.1). Lineage (NCBI taxonomy): Eukaryota > Metazoa > Chordata > Actinopteri > Salmoniformes > Salmonidae > Coregonus > Coregonus clupeaformis. The sequence continues at coordinate 1,130,730 of NW_025533466.1, forward strand.
GCAGGTTTGTTGTGGTGCCACATTCTTTCCATTTTTAGATAATGGATTTAATGGTGCTCCATGGGATGTTCAAAGGTTCTGATATTTTTTTATAACCCAACCCTGATCGGTACTTCTCCACAACTTTGTCCCTGACCTGTTTGGAGAGCACCTTGGTCTTCATGGTGCCGCTTGCTTGGTGGTGCCCCTTGCTTAGTGGTGTTGCAGACTCTGGGGCCTTTCAGAACAGCTGTATATATACTGAGATCATGTGACACTTAGATTGCACACAGGTGGACTTTATTTAACTAATTATGTGACTTCTGAAGGTAATTGATTGCACCAGATCTTATTTAGGGGCTTCATAGCAAAGGGGGTGAATACATATGCACGCACCACTTTTCAAATCACTTTTATTTTTTTTTATTTTACTTCACCAATTTGGACTATTTTGTGTATGTCTATTACAAGAAATCCCAATAAAAATCAATTTAAATTACAGGTTGTAATGCAACAAAATAGGAAAAATGCCAAGGGGGATGAATACTTTTGCAAGGCACTGTATGGGGCCACATTGTAATAGTTATTGGGTCTTTGCACACTGGATTCTGTATTTCCGTATTTCTACTTTATTTTTTAAATGTATCTCATATTTTTCTAAAGTGCTTCCAGTCCTTCATAAACGTATTCAGATTGACAAACATGAAAAACAGACACCGCTTTATGCATTTTTTTATACAGTCTGGAACGGAATCCAACTCATTCATTATATTCATGCGTTGTAGCTTTTGGGTATTCCATCAGCACTGTAGATGACATTCCACAATCAGATAGTAGACAGAAGTCTAGTCTGTATTTGCCATAGTATGTTAAGCTTGTCTTGAGGCCCTTTCTTCATTCTTTAGTTTGTTTTCCAAAGTTATGCAGGACAAATAGGAAAAACACACACACACACACACACACACACACAAGGCGAGGCACTAACCATCTGGCTTCTTTTCCCCCCTGTGTTCTGATTTACACCGTGAGGTAGGGCTGAAACCTAAGCCTGACGTTACACAGTGGGCCGCTCCAATCAGGGCCTCCATCTCGTGTTTATGGATCGGCACTACCAGCTGTTTAACACTTCCACTTGAACCATGGTCATTTCCTGTGAAAGAGGAAGTAGCCCATGTACTGAACCCAGAGTATGGAGGTGGTATGTTACACTCAAACTGTCAACTCTTGATGTATTTCATAATGAAGAGGCGAAACCTGTCTGTTTTGGAGACCTTTTCTGCTTGAAATGATGGCCCATCAAAACGACATTCATTTAGTGTGCGTTTACTCTCTTTATGACCTCATGCAGGTAATATGGTCCAACTCACAATGTATGTGCATACATTTAGGAAATACGTCTCACCGTGACAATTTTTTTCTCTCTTCCCTTCTCTCTCTCTTTTTATCAGAGGATTTATTGAAATAGAATTCAAATGTTATGGTCAACATGGTATCACATTGAAAAGAGAGTCATAAAAGCAAAATAGCACAACGAGCCTGAATCACTGAGAAAACAAAAAATGACAAATATGAATGTATTCCTTTCATTTGTCTTTGGATGGCTTTCTGGATACATGCTGTTGTAGATTATGCTGTCATACATATTCTACATATTTATTTTTGGGAAATTAGAGTCTTATTAACTATTCCAGCCACACACCAAACTTAACTAATTAAAATCTACTGTTGTTTGTTTCAGTTCTTGGGTACCTCATCACATTGCTGCTCATTGAAAGCCTTATTGAATAAGTGAATGTTCCGCTTTTGAAGAAAAATAACAGCAGCAATCACATCTCTTTCTCACCCAGCAACTTAACAATCACAAAGTTAAAGTGCAGTTTTGTGTATCCACAAGACAATTGATCTACATCTCCCAAAACAGTTGGAATCATCCCTGGTTTATTATGCATAGACATGCAATGTAAATACCTTCTCTGGTTTTCTTGGAGCACAGTTGGATAGAAATCCACTTCCCTCCATTGTAAAACTTCTATAACTCTAGTTGGTAACCTGAAGCAACACCAAGATTAATAATGGTAGTTATTGGTTGCTAGGTAACTCCTCATTGTGGAGCTCCTCACTGCCCGAAAGCTCCACTCGAGACCAATCAAAGAACCGTGCTCTGGTTGGTCGGTTCAAAAGCACTTCCACTTACCTCCAGACTGGATGTGCATGATCTTTCTGTTTCCAAAACAATCCTCTGAAAAAAAGAGAGAGAAGGGAAGAGAGAAAAAAGTTGGCACGTTGAGACGTATTTCCTAAATGTATGCACATCCAGTATACAGTACATTGCACATGAATGAGACAACGTAATTGGTGCATTGTGCTCAAAACTTCATGTGAGCATGTTCCCTTGAACAAATTTGATTCGATTAATGTGAAATTAATTACATGGAGAGAAATCTTCATTTCAAATTCATTGTACTGTCTGGCTCCTGCTAGGTCTGATGTGCCACAGGCGATGCTAGGAAGGTAAGTGAGGCCTGGTTTTGTTGGATAAACCTCTTGGATTATGATTCTGCACGTACTTTAAATCAATGACAACTCCAACTCAAGCCACTGATCTGAAATTTCAATTAGTGGTGTATGTTTATGGAAAGTAGCACTGTCTGCTTTCCAAGATGCTAGAAGCAGTAGCATATATCTTGAAGGTCAGCAACACAAGCTGTGCAGTAAATGGGAGTCAGACGGTAAACCCAGACAAACTGTCTTGCACTTCGATTCCATATGGTCAACATAACAGCAATGCAATGCAATTACAACATGTGATGTGATTTTACAAACAGCTTGTAGCCCTGACATTTACTGCAAATGTGATGCTGATCTACATGCCACTGCCCTAGAGGTGTACCAAGACAACTAAACCGGCTGAAATGAAAGCCTCATGTTCTGCTGTGACGATTGATGTCTTCTGTGTCAAATGGTGATACTGTAATTGTTTGAATTTTGTTTGGTTATGCAGCTACACACATGTAGGCCTGAACAATAGGTGCATTAATTAAACATTGAAGATTAAGATTACAAAAGTCTGACAAAATCAGTTGACTTGTTTGAATATTAATATTAAGCATGCAATCTTCCCCATTCCCGTTCTTGAAGTAGCACTTATTTGACATTAGTGCGCCCCTCCCTTTCGAATTGGACTTGAGTATTGTATTCATGCTTATGATATCGACATGTAGCCTAGATGTATTGTGTCTTATTTTCAATTATGTGTGACGTTTGTCAATTTTTGTAATTATTCTATTCTCATTCTGTATGCCTTGATGACTCCCTGTTCGCCAGTATCGAATTAACTTGTTACTTGCACCTGTTGTGCCTTTGACGCACAGGTGTGTCTTCTTCTTAAGTCTCTATTTGATAACTTTGTACAGCACTGATGAAGGCATAGAAGCCAAAAAGTATGATCCTTTTGTTTAGCACTTTTAGCACTTTGCACTTTAACCTTTTGTATTCTTCCAAGGATGGATTAAATTAAGTATATTTTTGCATTTATCCCTCCTTGTTTTCTTTCTCCATTTTATGGTTTGAGTACGAGTACCTTTGGAAATCTACAGATATTTGTTTTATCTTAAACACCATTAATTCTAGCCTGAGTACAGTCCCTCATACTGGCTTTCTACATTGCTAGATGATTAGGGGATCAATATGACCTTTGACCCTAAGGTTAGACGCTAAAGTCTTCATACGAAAAGACGGAGAGAGAGAGACATAGAGAGAGAGAGAATATGGAGACGAGGGAGCAATGGACAGGACAAGAGAAATAAAGAAAAAGAGAGAGAATGGAAAAGAGGATGGGGAGAGTGTAAATCTGTCTGTGAGCATGTACACTCCGCCATAATGGAAATGGGAAAATGCATTTTCATGATTCATGGCGGCCATTTCCGCTTATGGTCTACAAATCGTTTGAACGCCAGACGTCATATTTCTGTGGTCTAAACGGCAGTTCAAATGCAACTCTGGTAGAGAGAGACAGAGAAAGAGCTGGGGGAGATGAGAGAGAGAGAGAGAGAGAGAGAGAGAGAGAGAGAGAGAGAGAGAGAGAGAGAGAGAGAGAGAGAGAGAGAGAGAGAGAGAGAGAGAGAGAGAGAGAGAGAGAGAGAGAGAGATGATGCTGGCTGAAGAGGCAGTGGGCACAGGGATGGAGCTAAACTTGTCCCCAGGCTCCTGTCTGGTAACCAACAGATACACTGACAACCACAGGCTGTTAGAGGGTCTTAAATAGAGAAACAGAGATAGGTGTATTTAGGTCCAGGGCCTCGCAGTAATAGTTTGGGTTTTGTGCCATCATTTGGTTAGGGCCTGCGTTGAGCTGGAATATTATTTTATGTCAACGTTGTATTTCATTACATGTCAGTCTGTTGTGAAACTATGTTGTGGTCACCTCCTGTGAGTTGGAGTTGGACTCCCCCTGGGTTGCCACATCAGCATAGAGGATGTCTTCTGAAGACTGTACCAAGCGAAGTTTTGGCAAAGTCATGGGAACAGAGAAACTCCGATTCTTACACACACGTATGCACACACACACAGACAGGCGCGCACACACAGACACACAAACAAAATATTTTCCTCTCCTTATTATCCGTCTCTGCAAACATTTCAAATGTACTTCTGCAAGTCCTGCGCCGCAGTCCTGAAAACTTTGAAATATAAGGTTAATTACTAGTGTAACGCAATCACCGGGTTTATGATGAGCATTTGCATATTTCATCAAAGTTTAGCGACTATCATTAGACGGTATAATGAGGCTTGCATGACACTTTTTAAAGCTTCTGCATTTAAGTTGTGATAGACACCTATTAAAATCAAACCAGGGGTTTCCAGTGCTATCCAGCCATTAGTATTTGTGTCTGCGTGGATTGTGTCTAATTGAGCCATGATTGGCCCTGCAGAGCAGAGAGGACAGGCTAGGTTAGCCCTTAATATGCTCATTCCATCAAATAAAGAGGAACATAAATCAGAGTTTTGTCAAAGTGTTCACTCTGTTATGATGTGTGTGAATGTGGGAGAGGTTCTGAGTAGAGGTCAAATGTCATTATTTTCTCGTCTTCTCTTTGTCTTTTTCTGGCACTATTTTATTTTTACTCTCTCCCCATCTCTTACCTTCTCACACTCTTCTCCTGTCCCTTTCAACTCTCAACATCTGTAAGAGTTTTAAACCCCTGCCCTTTCTTTTGTATGTCTGTAATATCTAGTTCAGACAGAATTCACGGTATGTTGTCTGTAAAAAAAACTAACAGGCAATGTTTATATGATCCCCCCAAAACTTTGCCAGATCTATTCTGGTAATTACATGAGCTGGCTAGCCAGCTACAGTGCCTTCAGAAAGTATTCACACCCCTTGATGTTTTCCACATTTTGTTGTGTTACAACCTGAATTTAAAATGTATTAAATTGGGATTTTGTGTCACTGGCACATAATGTCCCCATAATATCAAAGTGGAATTGTTTTTAGACATTTGTACAAATTAATAAAAACTGAAAAGCAAAAATGTATTGAGTCAATAAGTATTCAACCCCTTTGTTATGGCAAGCCTAAATAAGTTCAGAAGTAAACATTTGCTTAACAAGTCTCATAATAAGTTGCATGGACTCACCCTGTGTGCAATAATAGTGTTTAATATGATTTTTGAATGACTACCTCATCTCTGTACCCCACACATACAATTATCTGTAAGGTCCCTCAGTCAAGCAGTGAATTTCAAACATAGATTCAACCACAAAGACCAGGAAGGTTTTCCAATGCCTCGCAAAGAAGGGCACCTATTGGTAGATGGGTAAAAAAAAAAAAAGCTTACATTTATTATCCCTTTGAGCATGGTGAAGTTATTAATTATACTTTGGATGGTGTATCAATACACATAGTCACTACAAAAATACAGGCGTCCTTCTTAACTCAGTTGCTGGAGAGGAAGGAAACCGCTCATGGATTTCACCATGAGGCAAATGGAGACTTTAAAACAGTTACAGAGTTTAATGGCTGGGACAAGAGAAAACTGAGGATGGATCAACAACATTTGTAGTTACTCCACAATACTAGCCTAAATGACAGAGTGTGTCAAGAATTCAGCCGAGGCTGCCCCTCCTCCTTGCTCGGGCAGGCTTCGGCCTTCGTCGTCACCGGAGTACTAGCTATTACCGATCCATGTGTCTAGGTCACACCTATTTCCCATCATGTAGTTATGTCTTCCCTATTTAACCCTCTGTCTCACACTGTGTGTTGTGCGTGTTTGTTCATGTTTTGGTTGTCGTTAGTGTGCGGGTTGTTTCCTCCCTGCGTGGAGGTTTTGTTCATTCATTTACCTACGAGTAAAGTACGCTTTTGATTAGCTCTGTGTCCTGTGCCTGACTTCGCCTACCGCATTACACTGACGCCTTGACAGAGTGAAAAGAAGGAAGCCTGTACAGAATACAAATATTCCAAAACATGCATCCTGTTTGCAGTAAGGCACTAAAGTAAAACTGCAAAAAATGTGGCAAAGAAATTAACTTTATGTCCTGAATACAAAGCGTTATGTTTGTGGCAAATCCAACCCAACACATCACTGAGTACTACTCTTCATATTTTCAAGCATGGTGGTGGCTGCATCATGTTATGGGTATGCTTGTCATCGGCAAGGACTAGGGAGTTTTTTAGGATACAAAGAAACTGAATAGAGCTAAACACAGGCAAAATCCTAGAGGAAAACCTGGTTCAGTTTAATTTCCAACAGACACTGGAAGAAAATGTCACCTTTCAACAGGACAATAACATAAAACACAATATCAAATATACAATGGAGAGGCTCACAAAGATGACATTGAATGTTCCTGAGTGGCCTAGTTACAGTTTTGACTCGGCTTGAAAATCTATGGCAAGACCTGAAAATGGCTGTCTAGCAATGATCAACAACCAACTTGACAGAGCTTGAAGAATTTTTTTATTCTTAAGGTGTGCAAAGCTCTTAAAGACTTACCCAGAAAGACTCACAGCTGTAATCACTGCCAAAAGTGATTCTAACATATATTGATTGATGGTGTGTGAATACTTATGTAAATGAGATATTTCTGTATTTCATTTTCAATAAATGTCCAACCATTTCTAAAAACATGTTTTCACTTTGTCATTATGTGTAGATGGGTGATTTTATTTTGTCCACTTTCAAGGAGTATTAATATTTTCTGAAGGCACTATAGATAGCTAGCTAACAAGCTAGCAACGAACCAAAACGTGGTCTAGAAAATTGCTTTTAGTTGCCTGGCTTGCTAGATTGACATATCCTAAATACATTTTTAAACAGATAGGTTTTTTGCAAAAAATAGAGATGGTAGTTTTGCTATTTGGACCAGGCTGCTGTGATGTCATGCAGACTATGTCATATCTGTGTTTATACTTTCCCATAATTACAAGGACAAGTTTGATGTCGGACAACAATAGAATGTTGATGATTTAATGCGTGCCAGAGGCAGTAAGATGAAAGGCAACATTTACACGGAGACGTAGGCAAAACCATTTGTTAAATATATCGAAAAGATCGGTAGGTCCAGAGGCGAAAATAAATGTTCTGCATGTTCCCGGCTAGAGACTCTTAGATGTTAAGTCCCCTATTTAGGGGACTTTAAGCGGTTCTGGACCAATTCCCACTGACATTTTGTTGTACAGAGCGCTCTGTGAACTTCGCAGGGTCCAGTGCCTTATAGTGCCAGAAAGCCACATCTGTCTGCTTTCCACTACCACTATCAGCGGAGCTGACTTGAAGTGTCAGGTTTCACACCCCACATTTGCATAGGGAGTGACGTCTCACATTTTAAGGCCTATACAGACAAATAATCAATTTCCTCTGCCTCTGAGCGACGGAGGCCAGCCTGGGAGACGACATATTAAAGTGGACATGGAACAAGATGGCGCCGACAGACACGGTTGCCCTGTTTCTAGTTCCTACCGAACTTTGTAGTATATATATTTTGTTGTTATTTCTTACATTATTTGCTTTCTACAGTAGTACAGCCGAAAAAAAACTTTGGGATATTAGATCGGCGTTCACTAGACCAGAAATGAGACCAGAAATGTGTCTTCCCTGTCTTGGATCCTTCGTTTTAACTTCCAGAGGCAGTTCCATTCATCCCAGGTGCTACACCAAAACGTTAACTCCGGAGAAGAGGGGTAGTGGCCAGACTCAGGCGGCGAGCAAACCATCCACCGCTCCAGAGTATATTAACTGATAACGTTCAGTCCCTGGACAATAAAGTAGATGATCTCAGGGTGAAGATCACCTTCCAGAGAGACATAAGGGGCTGAAACATACTCTGTTTTACGGAATCATGGCTCTCACCGGATATATTGTCCCTGTCCATCAGTCCATCGTGCGGACAGGAAGAAGAAATTCTCCGGAAAACACAGAGGTGGAGGGGTACAGTGCCTTGCAAAAGTATTCATCCCCCTTGCCGTTTTTTTCCTATTTTGTTGCATTACAACCTGTAATTTAAATTGATTTTTATTTGGATTGCATGTAATGGACATACACAAAATAGTCCAAATTGGTGAAGTGAAATGAAAAAAATAAAAAAATAATGGAAAAGTGGTGTGTGCATATCTATTCACCCCCTTTGCTATGAAGCCCCTAAATAAGATCTGGTGCAACCAATTACCTTCAGAAGTCACATAATTAGTTAAATAAAGTCCACCTGTGTGCAATCTAAGTGTCACATGATCTGTCACATGATCTCAGTATATACACACCGGTTCTGAAAGGCCCCAGAGTCTGCAACACCACTAAGCAACGGGCACCACCAAGCAAGCGGCACCATGAAGACCAAGGAGCTCTCCAAACAGGTCAGGGACAAAGTTGTGGAGAAGTACAGATCAGGGTTGGGTTGTAAAAAAATATCAGAAACTTTGAACATCCCACTGAGCACCACTAAATCCATTATAAAAAAATTGAAAGAATATGGCACCACAACAAACCTGCCAAGAGAGGGCCGCCCACCAAAACTCACAGACCAGGCAAGGAGGGCATTCATCAGAGAGGCAACAAAGAGACCAAAGATAACCCTGAAGGAGCTGCAAAGCTCCACAGCGGAGATTGGAGTATCTTTCCATCCGTACACTCCACACAGCTGGGCTTTATGGAACAGTGGCCAGTAAAAAGCCATTGCTTAAAGAAAAAAATAAGCAAAGACGTTTGGTGTTCACCAAAAGGCATGTGGGAGATTCCCCAAACATATGGAAGAAGGTACTCTGGTCAGATGAGACTAAAATTGAACTTTTTGCCATCAAGGAAAATGCTATTTCTGGCGCAAACCCAACACCTCTCATCACCCTGAGAACACCATCCAGCATCATGTTGTGGGGATGTTTTTCATCGGCAGGGACTGGGAAACTGGTCAGAATTGAAGGAATGATGGATGGTGCTAAATACAGGGAAATTCTTGAGGGAAACCTGTTTCTGTCTTCCAGAGATTTGAGATTGGGACGGAGGTTCACCTTCCAGCAGGACAATGACCCTAAGCATACTGCAAAAGCAACACTCAAGTGGTTTAAGGGGAAACATTTAAATGTCTTGGAATGGCCTAGTCAATGCCCAGACCTCAATCCAATTGAGAATCTGTGGTATGACTTAAAGATTGCTGTACACCAGCGGAACCCATCCAACTTCAAGGAGCTGGAGCAGTTTTGCCTTGAAGAATGGGAAAAAATCCCAGTGGCTAGATGTGCCAAGCTTATAGAGACATACCCCAAGAGACTTGCAGCTGTAATTGCTGCAAAAGGTGGCTCTGCAAAGTATTGACAGTTTTTTTGTCTTATTTCTTGTTTGTTTCACAATAAAACATATATTGCATCTTCAAAGGGGTAGGCATGTTGTGTAAATCAAATGATGCAAAACCCCTAAAAAATCTATTTTAATTCCAGGTTGTAAGGCAACAAAATTTGAAAAATGCCAAGGGAGGTGAATACTTTCGCAAGCAACTGTATGTACAAAATAATTTACAAATAATAATGCGAAAAAAGACACACAATATCACAATTGGTTAGGAGCCCGTAAAATGGCAGCCATATCCTCCGGCACCATTCTTCAGGGTCTCAAGCTCTGTCAGGTTGGATGGGGAGCGTCGCTGTACAGCTATTTTCAGGTCTCTCCAGAGATGTTCGATCAGGTTCAAGTCTGCGCTCTGGCTGGGCCACTCAAGCACATTCAGAGACTTGTCCCGAAGCCACTCCTGCGTTGTCTTGGCTGTGTGCTTAGGGTTGTTGTCCTGTTGGAAGGTGAAACTTCGCCCCAGTCTGAGGTCCTGAGCGCTCTGGATCAGGTTTTCATCAAGGATCTCTCTGTACTTTGCTCCGTTCACCTTTCCCTTGATCCTGACTAATCTCCCAGTCCCTGCCGCTGAAAAACATCCCCAAAGCATGATGCTGCCACCACCATGCTTCACCTTAGGGATGGTGCCAGGTTTCCTCCAGACGTGACGCTTGGCATTCAGGCCAAAGAGTTCAATCTTGGTTTCATCAGACCAGAGAATCTTGTTTCTCATGGTCTGAGAGACCTTTAGGTGCCTTTTGGAAAACTCCAAGCGGGCTGTCATGTGCCTTATACTGAGGAGTGGCCTCAATCTGGCCACTCTACCATAAAGGCCTGATTGGTGGAGTGCTGCAGACATTGTTGTCCTTCTGGAAAGCTCTCCCATCTCCACAGAGGAACTCTGGAGCTCTGTCAGAGTGACCATCGGGTTCTTGTTCACCTCCCTGACCAAGGCCCTTCTCCCCCGATTGCTCAGTTTGGCCTGGCGGCCAGCTCTAGAAAGAGTCAGAGGATGCTTGGCAGAAAATGCTATGTGGTCAGTCATTTGAAATGGGTCCAAATTTGTACTGTCACTAAATATGATCATATTCATTTTACGGTTATAAAAAAAGGTGAAACCTTATAGTAAGTCGTTATATTTTGATTGTTATTATATGTCATGTTAGACATCTCTGTGGTTCCTCGCCCTCTATTGGTCAGACATTTGCCTTCATTATATCGTGACAAGGTTAGAGGTCATTCAAGTACAGTATGGTGCAAAAAGATTCACATTGAACTATGGCCATCTCATGAAAAATAATTACTTTTGGGTGTGTCTATTTAGGTGGAAATCAAAATGTTACCATAGTGTTCAAGAGGCTCTAAACCTTTCAGATAGAAAGAATAGGTGATATAAAGAAGACGGCATGGTAAAGTTGGCGAGTTTTTGTCTAGGTATAAAAGGGATATATGAGAACTCTTAATCTAGTCTGACACTGGAATGTTCTTGTACCTTGGCTGTGAAAAGGCGATTCATTCTCCATTTCTCAATTGTGTGACAATCACACAGGAGGTTAAAGGAGACAAAGGCAAACTGCTGCACCAAGGATGTCGATGAAAAGAAGTCAGTCTTCTAATAGCTTAGATTTGACACACGTTCTTTCTTTCAACAAGAATTATTGAGTGGTTGAAAAGAGAAGTAACTATGTGGGACATGGATATATAATTGATTTAAACCAGAAGGCTCTTTACCTCCATGGAACATTTATGATTTTCCTATAGTCAAAAGAAAATACCTAATTATATTTCTTAAAATTATGACAAAATCAAAAGTTCTCGCTGAACTTAAAAGCCCTGAAAAAGAAGTAGAGTAAAACAACTTCTTAGGGAACTACGCTATATATACAAAAGTATGTGGACATCCCTTCAAATTAGTGGATTCGGCTATTTCAGCCACACACTTTGCTGACAGGTGATTAAAACCGAGCACACAGCCATGCAGCCTCCATAGACAAACATTGGCAGTATAATGGCCTTACTGAAGAGCTCAGTGACTTTCAACATGGCACTTTCATAGGATGCCACCTTTCCAACAAGTCAGTTGGTCAAATTTCTGCCCTGCTAGAGCTGCTCCGGTCAACTGTAAGTGCTGTTATTGTGAAGTGGAAACCTCTAGGAGCAACAACGGCCACACTAACTTACAGAACCGGACCACCGAGTGCTGAAGCGCGTAAAAATCGTCTGTCCTCGGTTGCAAAACTCTCTACCGAGTTCCAAACTGCCTCTGGAAGCACCGTCAGCATAAGAACTGTTCGTCGGGAGCTTCATCAAACTGGTTTCCATGGCCGAGCAGCCTCACATAAACCTAAGATCACCATGCGCAATGCCATGCTGGAGTGGTGTTAAGCTCGCCACTGTTGGACTCAGGAGCAGTGGAAACGCGTTCTCTGGAATGATGAATAATGCTTCACCATCTGGCAGTCTGACGGACAAATCTGGGTTTGGCGTATGCCGGGAGAATGCTACCTGCCCCAATGCATAGCGCCAACTGTAAAGTTTGGTGGAGGAGGAATAATGGTCTGGGGCTGTTTTTCATGGTTCGGGCTAGGACCCTTAGTTCCAGTTAAGGGAAATCTTAACGCTACAGCATACAATGACATTCTAGACGATTCTGTGCTTCCAACTTTGTGGCTCCAGTTTGGGGAAGGCCCATGTTTCAGCATGACGATGCCCACGTGCACAAAGCGAGGTCCATACAGAAATGGTTTGTCGAGATCAGTGTGGAAGAACTTGACTGGCCTGCACAGAGCCCTGACCTCAACCCCATCGAACACCTTTGGGATGAATTGGAACGCCGTCATTTGTTAACTAAAGAGGCCAAGTGAAAGCTATGGAACACAGCATGCAGACACAGACATAGGCAGACTAGTATTGCAATACTACAGTATACTGTATGTGTGTATGTTGCTGACTACTTTTACCAGTAGTAAATGACAAACATCTGATATGGTACTACAACAATCAACAAGTGCTCCTTTTATAAAGCAAAAACATTCAAACACAATCACAAAATGTTATGATAGACCCTGTCCTATGTTCATTCCACTGTCTGCCTTCTCTTTTATTCAGTAGCACAACCAGTCTCATCTGGTCCGGACTGTTTGCCTTCTCTGGTTTGTAAAAACGGTCCTCCTGCTCTTGTTCTCTTTTCTCAAGGAGACTCTTGACTCCTTGTGTGGCTCTTCTCAGTGATTGCTCTCTCACTGTTGGTGCCTGTGACCTCAGAATTACAGATAAGTGTGTGTGTTTGTGTGTGTTAGTATATGTGTGATTTCAAAACATCTAGTTAAACATGCATCTCACGTCCGGAATCAGAAATATCTGAATATTCTACACTTATTTCATTAATGTATATTACAGCTTTCACTCCTCTTCCCAAGGACTGCTATCCATTGAGCCCAGGGTGTTATGTTGAGGCGTAGAAAATAGTGTTACACAAAAACAGAGCAGCCCACACAGCAGAACCCTGCGTGGGGCTGAGAAATGATCACTGCCGAAGCAAGTCACACTTAGAAAAACGAAAATCACCCTTTTATGCAGAATACATTTATTTGTCTGGGGGGAAAGAATTACGCCTGACAAGTACTCAAGCACTTTTTGAGTTTGCGTGTGTGTGTGTGTGTGTGACTCTGTGTCAAGCACGCAAGCACACACACACACACACTCTGCCAAGCAGTCACACACACAAGCAGTCACACGCACAGACACACACACACACACACAGACACACATAACAAACTCTCTCTCTCTCTCTCTCCCTGCCAACGTTCCTTCATGGGCCCAGAGGCAGCCAAATGTGCTCCATGAACATGACCTCATTGGTTATGTACAAGCTTCAGTCTTCTGCATTGTTCAATTCGTTTTCATCATTTTCTTTGAATGCGCTTTTAGATTCTTTATTCTTATCGCATTTGGAAGAAAATACAGGTAAATAAATGGAAACGGCCTGAAAAGCGTAAAACGCATCAACTTAGCATGCTCTAATCATCCAGCCATCACGTGGTCATCCATTTCCCTTCTTTTATTGTTTCACCTGTTGTTAAATTCAAATATGTCCACAAATACAGGCCTATAACTTAAAATGATCCATCCCAGAGGCACATCCTTTACTGTAGTGCTAGCTAGCATGTCACGGCTTCTCTCTCAGTGTCTTTATGTTTAGATTCTGTTAACACATTCATTTACGTTTCTGTAGTATTCATATTGTCTTATTCACTAGCCATGGTTTGAGCTTGACGAGCGAGTCTTGTACTTACACCATCTTAAAATGGCATCATCTTTCATTGTGGTTTGGTGCTCAGCTTGGATGAGGATGGGGAGAAGACTAGCTGCAACAGGCAGGCCTCGTGTGTGTGTGTGTGTGTATATGTGTGTGTGTGTGTGTGTGTGTGTGTGTGTGTGTGTGTGTGTGTGTGTTAGTGTGTGTGTGTGTGTGTGTGTGTGTGTGTGTGTGTGTGTGTGTGTGTGTGTGTGTGTGTGTGTGTGTGTGTGTGTGTGTGTGTGTGTGTGTGTGTGTGTGTGTGTGTGTGTGTGTGTGTGTGTGTGTGTGTGTGTGCGTGAGTGCTATCCACATCCACCCAGCTCTACCCTGCACAGATGGCACAAATATGGAAGCCAGCAAGATAATTCTTCCAACCCATCAGGGGGAAAGACAGAGCGATGCACAAATTATACTTTTTAATGAAGGACAATGAGGATGAGACACAGCTGTCTAATCCCATCTACCTAAAGCATGTGTAATACAAGCCTACATATACAAACAAGCCAAATCCAACCAACAGCAAGCAGAAATGTACACGTGTCAGTTACTCAATGGAATTCACATGTTTTTGTATAGAGGCATAGCACGCTCTGTACTGACTGTGTATGTATAAAATATAAGTAATACAGAACTGCCAAAGCTGCCAGCCACAGCCATTTTGCTTTGCACATCACACACACAGGCACACACACACACACACACACACACACACACACACACACACACTATAACAGTTAAAACAATGGCTCATCTATGACAGCTCTCTGCCAAAGCTATGGTCAAAGCCATATCACTAAGTGTTTCCAGCTAGAAGTAGATAAACCGTCAGATGAAACTATCTCTCACAATCTCAGCCAAAACATAACAACAGGCAGCTACTTCAGCTACGTCCCTCTCTTGGTGTAAGCTTTATGGGAGGGCCATCACATCAGTGGGCAAATACAGAGGAAATCTAATATGTTGTATTTCAGTTGAAACCTAAAATAATCGCTGTTGCTTTTTTTTGTCATTTAGCAGACGCTCTTATCCAGAGCGACTTACATGAGCAATTAAGGTTAAGTGCCTTGCTCAAGGGCACATTGACAGATTTTTCACATAGCATAGACTTGGATTTGGATTTGGCCACACACTCCTAGCGTCTACTTACTTTGGCTTTGTGTTAACAACAACCTTTGAACCTACATCTCCATTGATTAGAACACTCAGGGACCAATCACCATGGGGAAAATTCAAACAAGGGATGTTAGATTTTCAGCACTGAGCAGTAAGCCAACAGTTCTTAGCCTAACTGTTTTTAACTTGAATAAATTATGTTGCAGAGTTATGTTCGCATAAGAAACAAGTGTAAATAATTGTAATCTTGTCCTTCATATGAGTTATATTATCCCACCCCTCCATTAGTTCCTCCATTGGGGAATCCACCCTACACCACTTGAGAGCTAATGTGGTTGATTCTTGTGGTTTGATGAATTTAGTCAACAATCCCCCTTAGTTGTCCTGCATGCTGCTTTGACTACAGAATAGGATACAGCATAATGACTGAATAAATGGAAAGAGCCTAATAATGAATGGGAAGGCTAATGAGTTGGTACACATTGCATTTGATTGTGTTCCCCGAGTTGGTTCATTAGCCAAAGTCCCACATGACCGTTTTACTCCTTTGGTAGCTACATTATGGCAAAAAATACCAGTCAAGCACATTGTAGGGCTCATTTAAACAGTACGTGAAGGATCTGAGCCAAACGTTAGCATTTTAATGATAAACGCATGGCTCCATTTTATTCTCTATGGCTGCGAATTACTTAAACGTAATCACATTTATGGGTTCATAAATATCTTTATATTGTAGTCACTCTTTTCTCAAGTGCTGATTGTCCATGACGGACTTACTGATGTTCTGATATTCTAGGTGTGCGTGCGCGCAAAAACACACAAACGCGCACACACACACACACACACACACAAACCATTCATAAAATAGCCAATGTTTCTCTTTCAGAAAAGGGCCTGGGACTAAGTAGCGCCTGGTTTTTAGAAAGGTGCAAATTGAAGCAGCAGTCTCCTCCTGCTCTGGTGCAGCACTCAGTTTGTTCTAATGAGGGAGAGGAGAGGCAGAACTGTGTGAGCCTGCTCCGCTTTAGTCTGGGCCTGGGATCAGAGCTGACCCCACAGTCCCCTGTCACATTTAATTAAAGCTTTGATTCAGCAAGCCAGACAACCTGGCTGCCTCACCTGGCTGGTTGCTCGCCGTTCGCCATAGAGTTAGTAAGCAGTACTCGGTTTTGAAAGATAGCAGCCGCGCGGCAGCTCTGGGTTTTGGACCAACTGTCTTTCTTGGCCCGGGTGATAGAGGCCCATATTATTCAGCACATTTCCTACACGGCTAATATCGGCTGGATAGCCTCGGAGCCAGTAAAAATACACTCATTCCAGCCCTCAGTGCTGGTTAGCATCCAGCTCTAACTGACAATTTATGGAAAAATATGGGGGAGGGAGGGGAAAAAGATTTCATTTATTCTCTAAGTGTGACGTTCATTTGAATCCCACAGAAAGATACCATACAGCTTGTCGTAAATCACAGGGAAAAATAGAAAAAAACATCTGAGTGGGCTATCTCAACATTTCAGGGTCTGCTACCATTACAGGCACTTAGAGCACCATATCAATCATAGATAGTCTTTAGCAGAAAGAAAACAAGCACATATATTGTCTGTGTGCGATAAACTGAAAAGTGCTGAAATGTTTGAAGCAAACCCAACCTTGTAGTATGTCTTCTCCAACATGTTGGCTGGATGTTCTGTTGTCTCTGTATCTCCACCCTGACCTAGATAGAAATACAATAATGCTCAGATGTGTGGGCTACACTGTGGCAGTGTACCTCTCTGGCTACAATATTGAATATGAGCAAACAATCAGAATGGAACATTCACCTCCAGTCTGTTTCTCAAGTTTTCTAATAGACACTGGATCACAATGTGATCTTTGGTTCTCTCTCTGTGTCAATACACCATCGTAGACTATTACAGTGAGTGGGATTTTTTCCTTCTTCAGTATATACCTGTTGAACCCGGCACCCAGCACCAAAAGCCCAAAATGTTTTTATGACTACAAACTTTTGAGTCGAGCACGGCAATTCCTCATTCTATGAATACACCAATGTAGACACTTTCCCCACAAAAGATTCACTTCTCACATACATGTCGTAATGTGTGCTATGTAACTGGTAGTTACCAGATGTGTGGAATTTTCTAAAGTCATTACTAGAAACTATATGTTATTAGCACACAATGTCTGGGAAATGCCTGATAAATCCATGCTGAAGCTGAAACAGGTCTGTATAATAAACCAGTGCCTATAGTTTCCTTTCTTTCATTCAGATGGATGTGTTTTGAGGGCGGCCAGACTCCCAGGCCTATTGGTAGGCCTGCTCTGTCTCAGTGTCCATTTTACCTCTAGTTGCTGGAAATCCCCCATCTTGTTGAAAGGCATCCTTCACTGGCACTCAGCAGCCATTTCAGATAGACTTTTTATTCACCCGAGACTGAACACAACGGAGGTCTCAATCTTTCAGGCGCTGTAAAAAGACTACTGACGTTTTCTGGGAAGGAAATACTCAGACAGGAAAGATGTTGATGCTGAGACCCAGGAAAGTGTAGGTGTGGATTAGAGCCATCAGTTTTGAAGCTGTGCCGTCTGTGTGGGAGGGTTGTCAATATTTGCCCATGCTGAAGTCGACGAGATCTTAACCCTTATCCTCACCACCATAAAAAAAATGTAATACATAAAAGAGCACAATACAATCTCCATGAATACATAAACTTGCACTTTGGCACATACTGCCAGCTTATTTGAGTTTAGAAAGGTCTTGACACAGAGAGGGCGAAATAAATATTTGATTGTACAGTATTCTTCCTTATAATGATATTGATCTATGTACTTGATAGCATGATGGAGTATGTAATAATGTGCTTGTGTGTTTTGGAATAATTTATTGATAATATATCTCCTTTAACAATCGGAAATGTCTTTCTTACCTGTTGTGCATGGGCTATGATAAATGTTATTGTATGGTGATAATACATGATTCTGACTCCATTCCCTTTCACAGTTGCCCTAACTGCACAACTATCCCAGAATGATATGACCGGTAGTATGTGATAGCATGGTTGTACATTAATAATCAACTAGATAAGGCAGCCTTGTTGATATGGGAAACATTAGCACAACAAAAATATTCAAATCTGCACTTGGCTATTCTTATAGCAGAATAGCAGGCATTTGTTCAACGTCTTCTTTCCTCTCTTAACCTGTTTTTTATTCATACATACTGTCATATCCCAGAGGTACATTTTGTCTCAGTGTCTACCCCTGTTTCACTTTCTAGCACTGCATGACAGGAGTGGGATATGCCATTTCCTTTCCCTAATCTGTCTTGAACACTAGCTTCCCGCGGCTACACATGTTTACCTTTATGAAGTTTATAACCAGTCACACACACACACAAACACACACTCACGCAGGCATACACACACACACCTCTGCTCACTATCAGTGGTATCGTGTGACAGTGCTACAGGCCTTAGCGCTCGTCACACACTGAAACTGTGAAATGTTATTATTTAGTTCCTTACCAGTGGTCTGTAACGGTATGAAGGACGATGGTGCAAACCTTCCACTTCCCTCGACTACCCTAAAAATACATTTGGCCAGCTGAATCAAGTCACACCATTTCTCTTCAGGAATATGACCCCTTTCCGTTTTTTCTTACTGTGTTGACCAACATTACAAAGCACTTCCACTGTATACATGCACCAGCGAAATTCTATGTTTTTCAAACAACACTTTGGTGTTGATGCCACTGGTTGAGGCTGAAAATCATGAATATATTTTTGTCTATATCTTTTGTGTGATTTTCTGAGCGAAATTCCAAATAAAAGCCTTTGCCTACTCATCAACATTAGCATTTACCTGTGATCTTTGTATTGGTTACTTCCATACATGGCCATAAGTAACATCTGTTTTGCAGGGGTTAAATGTCCCTGACTAACTGTACGGACTGTATGCCCTGAGGACAGGCCCTGTGTAATGTCTGTGGAAGTAGAAACACACTGGCACAATTACTTAAACGATTAAGGTTGGTTTCGGCTTACACTACAACCGTGATTAAATGAATGGATAGAAAAAGCAGAGAGGGTGGGTTTAATGGACTAACAGGCAATTACACTAACCCCAAACCACCGCCCAAGACTATCTAATGACTAGTTGCTCACAAATTAGGTGACAAGGAGGAAGAAAGAGGGGACACATGACAAATTGTACTCAGTGCTGTGAAATGTTGTGTGGAAAAAAATATGCATTCTGTAACTGCATTTAGATGTCAGTTGGGAATTTAAGGGCAATTGCTCCCAATTGCATGTTTGTCAGTGGACAACACACACTGGCACGCACACACACACACGCACACGCACACACACACAGTGGAGCCTAATTGCTGAAATATTGTGTACATTATACATAATAGGGCTCCTTCTTAACCGCACACATCGTACGAAGCAGCAAGATGGCCTCACCTTCTGCTCTGGTCCTCAAACGGATATGGCCTCGGGTTCACAATAATGAAAACAGGGTGCTAGTTGCAGGAGACATTTTAAGTGCATAATTTAAACGTGTGGAACTGGATCCAGGGGAGCGCTTAGGCATCTCCTGCAGAGCCTAGTGAAATAGAACCGCGGAAAACCTCAAATGTCTATTTGCACATGCAATTTTTCCAAATGTATTTTAGCTTTATGTTGGGCTTGATAATGACTTGTAAAATTGTGTTCAGTTGACGAAAAGAAACAAATAGAACAGGTCAGTATTTTTTTACTAAGGGATGGATCGACATTTACAGAATGGGTACCTGGAGGAAAATGAGGGAGGGTCATGCTTTTTCAATTTCAGTCAAGGGGAGGGTTTAGTATTTGTTAAATCTAGTCCAGGGAAGGTTCATGTAATTTGTAATTGATAACATTTCTATATTTTTGTCAGTGTTTTAGAAATAGTTGCTTAGTAGGCTATATATCGATGTGTCCCCAATGCCACCCCTCATCTCTGATTCTCCGCTGGGCACGCAATATCAAGTGTGCCTATAGACTATTTAGTGTGGTCTCAATCAAATGAAGGACTGTTAAGTTAAAACCAAGACTCGATTGAGCGGGTATAAGAGGGTATGCCATAGGCCTACCTTTTATTAAAGAAAATGGCACAGGCCTACCCCTTGTTAGCTTAAGATTTTTAAGAAAATAAAACGATCTGTAACAGCGCTTTGGTCCGCGATGCTTTATGCTAGAAACAAGCTGTAAACTACCCGGGAAAGATGTGACTCCAATGCATATGGGGATGTCATTGTTTAGTTACTTTGACATTGAGGCTGATCTACAACCTATAGCCGAGGGCACTAAATATTAACTTTGCTTGGGAAGTAATCTAATTATGTCACTATCAATTGATTAAGCTAATCACTTTCTGTACAATAGAAGATGTTTAACCCCAGACAGCTCTTAGGGAAACACTTCTGACCTTCTCTCGTTGGGTTAAGCCATGGAAGAAGAGTAGCCAGGAGTTCAAGCTTAAATGTTTCTGTGTCGGTAGGCCTACTCTGTCTGGGGTGGAAAGGTAGGCCTAACTTTTGAAAGTACCATGCTCAGATTCCTAATGACGTCTCGGATTTAATTATTTGCAAACAGAGACAGTTTCGTTGCAAACAAGACACAATGATTTGGCATTGGAGAAATATCTGTCCATTCTTAGACCTGTAATTCTGAAATGTTTTTTGGTATAAAAAAAGATTCAGCTAATATGTTAAATGATGTATGTTTATAAAATCTTAATAAAAGGCATTTTTTTCTCTGACATGTAAATACGAAGATAGATTCATTCAATGCTTTAACTATAAAGAAGATCT
The DNA here is from genome assembly GCF_020615455.1 of Coregonus clupeaformis. Taxonomy (NCBI): domain Eukaryota; kingdom Metazoa; phylum Chordata; class Actinopteri; order Salmoniformes; family Salmonidae; genus Coregonus; species Coregonus clupeaformis. The sequence continues at coordinate 1,151,767 of NW_025533466.1, forward strand.
TTCCACCCCTACTCTTGTCCACGGTGGTTTGCGAACCAACAACCTTCTGGCCCGCAGCCCTGTGCACTATCAAAATTCCCGAGTTACCATGTAATGCAGACAGGACAAAGAACAGTTTCTAAAATGGCATATCTAAGGGTCTGGCCTGTCAAAGAAGTGAGGGTAAACGGTAGGCATGTTCTCGGCTATCCACTTAATGTTTTAATTATTATTTTGGGTATAGGTGAGGGTCACTTTTATTTCAAGCGGTCAGGGAGGGTTTAGGTAAAATATATTTTGCTGAAGGGAGGGCCGTCAATTTTCATTTCAGAGAGTTCCGATTTTCTCCATGTAACATTATTATATTACAAATATTGTTCACTCCTTAAGGTCAAAATATCATACAAGAGCAAACAAACAAGCTTCTCTCACAGTAGGTTATTGCCCTGTGACTTGTGGATGTGCAAAGGCCAAGCTTGTATTCTTCCTATATAGTTAGTAATAAAGTGTCACAGTTCCCTCAGCCAGAACCCAAAAGCAGACCAGGACAAGGAGAGTTGAACGAAGGTGAGGGTTTATTAGATACGACAAAAGGTGCAGAATAATCCAGGGACAGAGCGGGCGGCGTGGTTGAGTAGTTGGGGGTGCAGTACTGGGTCCAGTGATGGCTCGGCAGCCGCCGACCATCAGGCAGAGGTGGGGTGAAGGTTCCGGACGTGTGACTGCAGGTGGAACAAAAACGGAGGTAAGAACACAAAAACTCAACAAAGTACAAAATAACAAAACTCACGCTAGAACACTCTAAACTGATACACAGAACACCTACTGTTCATGGCTAACGATCCGGCAGGAACTGGATGTTTGGCCAGAGCCTAAAAAGGGGTGATGATGAGGGCCAGGTGTGCAGATTGCTGACGGGATGCAGGTGCGGGAAACAAGAGAGCTCCCCGGAGCGTTCCCGAACCCTCGGGAAACTGGAGACTACGAACAGGAAACACTAGTCACCAGACAGGACCCGACTCAGACTGCCGGGATCGTTACAGTACCCCCCCTCCGACGAACGCCACCGGGCGGACCTCCCGGAGCGCCAGGATGGAGGCGGTAGAAATCCCTGATGAGGTCAGCATCTAGGACCTGTCGCCGCGGAATCCAACTCCTCTCTTCAGGACCATACCCCTCCCAGTCCACGAGATACTGGAAACCCCGGCCCCGCCGTCTGGAATCCATGATGCGACGCACCGTGTAGGCAGGACCACCTCCGATCATCCGAGGAGGAGGAGGAGGAGGCGGAGGAGGCAACAGAGGACTGAGGAAGACAGGCTTGAGGCAGGAGACATGAAAGGTGGGATGGACTCTGAGCGTCCTCGGTAGTTTGAGTCGAACTGCCACCGGATTGATCACCTTCTCCACCACAAACGGACCAATGAACTTCGGTAACAACTTCCTAGACTCAGTCCGTAACGGAAGATCCCGTGTGGCCAACCAAACCCTATCTCCGATGGTATAGGTGGGAGCGGGGATCCGGCGACGATTCGCCTGGAGCTGATACCGATCCGAACCTCTAAGGAGTGCCTTTCTGGCCCGATGCCAGGTCCGGTGGCAACGACGAATATGAGCCTGAACAGAAGGCACTGATAGCTCCTTCTCCTGAGAAGGGAACAGGGGAGGTTGGTAGCCATACAGGCACTGGAAGGGAGACATCCCAGTGGCAGATGTAGGGAGAGTATTGTGGGCATACTCAACCCAAGGCAACTGAGAGGCCCAGGAGGTGGGGTTGGAAGAGACCAGACAGCGTAGCGTGGATTCCATCTTCTGGTTGGCTCTCTCCGCCTGACCATTGGATTGGGGGTGAAAACCAGATGTGAGACTGACTGTAGCTCCAATGGCCAAACAGAAGGACTTCCAGACAGCAGAGGTAAACTGAGGGCCACGGTCGGGAAACGATATCACTGGGCAAACCGTGGACCCTGAAAACCTCCCTAACCAGGATCTCGGACGTCTCCGAGGCAGAGGGAAGCTTGGCAATAGGCACAAAGTGGGCGAACTTGCTGAATCTGTCCACGATAGTCAGAACGACCGTGTTCCCCTCAGAAGCGGGCAACCCCGTGACGAAGTCCAGGGCCAGATGCGACCATGGACGCCGGGGAATAGGAAGGGGGGTGAAGTAGTCCAGAGCTGGGCCGATTGGTACTCTTATTCTGCGCACACACTGGACAGGCAGCAACAAAACCCCGAGTATCCTCGGCCATGGCAGGCCACCAAAAACGTCTGCGAAGAAACGCCATAGTCCGAGCCACGCCGGGGTGACAAGCCATCTTGCTGGCGTGGGACCATTTGAGGACAGCAGGACGAACCGACTCAGGCACAAACAACCGACCGGGTGGACCGTTACCGGGACCGGGCTGAGTCCGAAGGGCCGCCAGCACCTCCTCCTCAATCTTCCACATCACTGCTCCCACGACGCAGTTCCGGGGGAGAATAGTCTCGGTCTTGGACCCACTCTCCTCCGTCTTGGAGAACATCCGGGACAAGGCGTCCCGCCTTGCCGTTCTTAGATCCAGGTCGAACGTCAGGGCAAACTTGAATCGTCCAAAAACAACGCCCACCTGGCCTGACGGGAGTTGAGACGTTTAGCCGATTGCACGTAAGCAAGATTCTTGTGGTCAGTCCAGACAATAAACGGTTGCTCCGCCCCTCCAACCAGTGGCGCCACTCCTCCAAGGCAAGTTTCACCGCGAGAAGCTCCCGGTTACCCACATCGTAATTCCTCTCTGCAGGCGAAAGGCGACGAGAGTAGTAGGCGCAGGGATGGAGTTTACTGTCCGTGGAGCATCGCTGCGACAGGATGGCGCCAACTCCCACATCAGACGCGTCCACTTCAACGGCAGAACTGACGGGCCGTGTCCGGTTGAGAGAGAATCGGTGCGTTGGTGAATCGCCTCTTCAAATCCAGAAACGCTCGATCCGCCTCCGGATTCCACTTGAAGGTCCTGATACTGGAAGTCAAGGCAGTTAATGGAGCGGCCACACGGCTGTAATCCCGGATGAATCTGCGGTAGAAATTCGCAAACCCCAAAAATCTCTGGAGTTGCAATCTCGTACCGGGCTGGACCCATTCCAGAACCGCTCTAACCTTCTCCTGATCCATCCTAATCTCACCCCTGGAGATGATGTACCCGAGAAAGGATGTAGTGTGGGCGTGAAACTCGCACTTCTCGGCCTTCACGAACAGGCGATTCTCCAACAATCGCTGCAGAACCTGCCGGACATGCTGGACGTGGTCGGAAGGTTCCTTCGAGAAGATCAGAATGTCATCCAGGTAAACAAACACGAAGAGACCGATCATATCTCTCAGGACGTCGTTCACCATACTCTGGAATACCGCTGGAGCATTGGTCAGTCCAAACGGCATCACCTGATACTCGAAGTGACCCATCGGTGTATTGAAACCCGTCAACCACTCGTCCCCCTCTCTGATCCGGACCAGGTGATACGCATTGCGTAGGTCTAGCTTGGTGAACACCGTAGCACCCTGTAAGGAGTCGAAGGCAGAACTCATCAAGGGCAGGGGATACTTGTTCTTGACCGTGATGTCATTCAACCCCCGATAATCAATACACGGTCGAAGAGAGCCATCCTTCTTTCCCACAAAGAAGAATCCTGCCCCCAGGGGGTGATGACGAGGGACCGAACGAGACCAGCAGCTAGGGACTCCTTGATGTAGGTCTCCAACGCCTCACGTTCAGGTCGGGAGATACTGTATAACCTTCCCTTGGGGTAGACAGCTCCAGGAACCAGGTTGATGGCACAATCATATGGTCGGTGGGGAGGAAGTGACAGAGCCTTCTGCTTACTGAAAACGTCCCCAAATCGTGATATGTCTCGGGAACCAGGGACAAATCTGGGGGGTTTAGCCTCAATCACCTGACTGGGAACCGAATGGGGGCAGGCAGTCTTGAGACAGTTAGCATGACAATCAAGGCTCCAACTCGTTACCTTGCCCGTCACCCAATCGAACGTGGGATTGTGTTCCTTCAGCCAGGGGTATCCAAGGACCAGAGGAACATGGGAAGACGGCAGAATGAAAAATGAAATCATCTCAGAATGATTCCCCGACAACCGCATCTTAACCGGTTCAGTCCTCATCGTGATACGTGCCAGACTACTGCCGTTCAGAGTGGTCGCTTCAATGGCTTCCGGCAATTGCTCCTTGGAAAGCCCCAGCTGTTCCACCAACTCGGCATCAAGAAAGCTTCCATCGGCACCTGAATCGATAAAAGCGTTAAGCGCTAAGCTCTGATTCCTGTTCACAAGGGTAGCCGGGAAGCGGGGTCTGACAGAGGTACTGAGAGGTTGAAACTGGCTCGCTAAAAGTCCTCCCAACTTTAGCGAGCCGGGCAGTTTGACGACCGCCGGGAACAAGTGGAGAGGTAATGTCCCGGCGACCACAGTAGAGGCAGCAGTTGGTCTTACGTCTATGTTGACGCTCCTCCTTGGTTAACCCGTGCCGCCCCACTTGCATGGGTTCAGAATCGGGAGAGAGGTCCTCTCCACTAATCCTTAGTGGTGGAGAATGATCGACGTGTTCTGGTCCACCACCCGACCCGACTGGGAACTGAGAAGCTGATCGATTGGACGGACCCCATTGCTTCTCCCTCCTTCGCTCCTCGGACTCGATTATCCACCCGAATAGACAAGGCTACCAAGCTGTCCAGGTCACTAGGCTCCGGATAGGAGATCAACTCATCCTTGAGCTGCTCCGACAGGCCCTGGTAAAGGCCGCTTGCAAAGACTCCTCGTTCCACCCACTCTCCACAGCCAACGTCTTGAACTCGATCACGAAGTCGGCCACGCTGCGAGTTCCTTGGTGAAGAGAAAACAGACGCCTAGCTGCGTCCCTCCCTCGGACGGAATGGTCGAAGAGCTTCCTCATCTCGGCCGTGAACCCCTGGTATGAAGCCATGCAGGGATCCTGTCGTTCCCAAACGGCTGAAGCCCACTCCAGCGCTCGGCCACGCAGCAACTCAATCAAAAAGGCTATCCTAGCCTTGTCAGTGGCATAAGAGTAGGGCTGTAGATCGAACACTAATCCACACTGCATAAGGAAGGAACGGCATCTTCCCAGCTCCCCCTCATATTTATCCGGCGTCGGAACCTTGGGCTCACGGAGGGACACAACTTCAGAAGCGGCAGGCGAGATGGGTGAAACCGGTAGTGAGTCCTCCACCGGACACTGGCGTTGGTTCTGGACCTCCGTCAGGCCGGTAGAAAGGTTCCGAACTGACAACGCGATCTCCTGTAGTACCATGCTATGATGGCCCAACATCTTCTCCTGCTGGGTAATGGCATGGCGAACAGAGTCCAGGTCCGCTGGGTTCATATTTGGCCGGATCGTTCTGTCACAGTTCCCTCAGCCAGAACCCAAAAGCAGACCAGGACAAGGAGAGTTGAACGAAGGTGAGGGTTTATTAGATACGACAAAAGGTGCAGAATAATCCAGGGACAGAGCGGGCGGCGTGGTTGAGTAGTTGGGGGTGCAGTACTGGGTCCAGTGATGGCTCGGCAGCCGCCGACCATCAGGCAGAGGTGGGGTGAAGGTTCCGGACGTGTGACTGCAGGTGGAACAAAAACGGAGGTAAGAACACAAAAACTCAACAAAGTACAAAATAACAAAACTCACGCTAGAACACTCTAAACTGATACACAGAACACCTACTGTTCATGGCTAACGATCCGGCAGGAACTGGATGTTTGGCCAGAGCCTAAAAAGGGTGATGATGAGGGCCAGGTGTGCAGATTGCTGACGGGATGCAGGTGCGGGAAACAAGAGAGCTCCCCGGAGCGTTCCCGAACCCTCGGGAAACTGGAGACTACGAACAGGAAACACTAGTCACCAGACAGGACCCGACTCAGACTGCCGGGATCGTTACATAAAGACATGAAACACACAGTAAGTGTGTATCTAACTGTGTGTCTTACAGTTGACTTCCCACCTTCCCTTTAACTCTGTGGATGTGCAGAGCTCCGGTTTGATTTCGGGAGGAAGGAGGCACAGTGAAATTCATTAAGCGGTCACCGTCTCCTGTTACAGTTGGCAGCTCTGGAAATTAGAGAGCAGTTAATGATCTGCTAAGCAGGCCTGCTCCTGCTGTATGCATGCCCTGCCTGGCCCAGCAAACTGCAGCCGTAGACATAATCAAAGCCAAAGGCTTCTAAGACAAGGAGGGAGAAAAAGGGGGAGGGGGAGGGAGAGAGGCCCAGTGCAGTCAAAAACATGATTTTCCTGTGCATTATATATATTTCCACGCTATGAGGTTGGAATAATACTGTGAAATTGTGAAAATTATGATAATGCCCTTTTAGTATAAGAGCTGTTTGAAAAGAGTGCCTGAAATTTTGCCTGTTTTGGTGGGATGGAGTTTTGGCCTGGCTGGTGACATCACCAGGCGGTAAATAAGTTAATAGACAAATAAGAAAGAGAGTTCCAAACCTCTCTGCCAATAACAGTTAGTTTTCACTTTTCCCATCCCCACTCAGACCACTCCCAGACAGTCCTAGCAAAATTCTTGCTTGAGAAATTGCTCTTTGCTAAGAAGCTATTTTTGTTTCTTTTTGAACATTTTAATTGAAAACAATCAAATTAAGGTACTTAATTGCTACCCAGAAATGATTTGATATTGAGAGAAAAGTGTCTGCATTGGACCTTTAAACCAATGGGCAAACATATGGATCTCCCCTAGCCTCAAGTGGGCATAACAGACTAAATGTACTATGCCACACTAAGGTTTTACCACACACCCCTGGGGAAAATCAAACTTCTTCACATTCTAACAACAGCAGTCTCTATTTTCAAATAGGGCCAAATACTATATTGATATGTGCATTTGTGTGTGTGCAACTAGAAGTCTCCCATGAACAACAATCCATGCTTCCCACAAAAGTCTAAGATGTGTGTGTATCTCAAGAAGAACACACATTTTTAGTTGCGAAACATTGACAAATATGTGATTCAACACCGACGTGTATCTGTTTTTAGTTGCAACACAGACATCTGGGTAAATCAAGTTAGGATTTGGCCCATCAACCCCTAAGTGTTAAAAGCTGTAAATGAGCCACAACCTAGGGTGTAGTACATTTTCATGCCTCCACAGACTGGGTGTGTTAATCAATGTTCATGTAAGTGTGTGAGGGAGAGTGAGAGGGGGAGAGAGAGGAGCACAGCACACAGCACTGTGATTTATATCGCAACCCCACTCATAGATTTATGATGAATGGAATTAATCTACTTCTAATCTGTTACAGATCTAGCAGGGGAAAATTATGAAAAGTGATCATGCGAGTGTGGCGAGCCAACCGCATCAATTAACACGGGGTCGGCAGACGGCAGCCTTTGTGCCCGTGACAGATGTAGAACTCCTCGTTTGGGCCTGGGTGTTCGCTATACGTGGAGAAATTTGGCGAGGCGTGATAGCCTTCAACAATGCATGGCACAGGAAGACTGTTAAGGTGGGCTAGAGAGTTGAGGGAGACAGAGACAGACATACGGAGAGAAATAGAGACAGACGGAGAGCTTTGTCATTGGATTAATTTAAACCATCAGAGATGAGGTTTTGACTTACTAACTTGTGTGTCAAAGGTCAAATAGGTGGTGCTTATATTTGTCCAGTTTCACTGCATGTACAAGTTGGTTACCTGTACAAGTGTGAGATGTTAAATGTTAATGTGTTTTTTGCATATCCCAACTCCCCCTGAGAGTGGATTCACGGCCAGGGATCCGCCAATATTGACACCGACTGTGGAGCTCAAGGATTCAAACTAGCAACCTTTCACTTACTGGCACAATGCTCTAACCGCTAGGCTACCTGTGTGTGTGTGTGCGTGTGTGTGTGTGTGTGTGTGTGTGTGTGTGTGTGTGTGTGTGTGTGTGTGTGTGTGTGTGTGTGTGTGTGTGTGTGTGTGTGTGTGTGTGTGTGTGTGTGTGTGTGTGTGTGTGTGTGTGTGTGTGTGTGTGTGTGTGTGTGTGTGTGTGTGTGTGTGTGTGTGTGTGTGTGAGTGTAGAGAGGCATTTGCACTTGTTGTATTCTGGAATTAACCTACAGCATAATTACAGATCGAACCCCAAGGATATGGAATCTTACATCAACAATGGGACAAATGCCACCAAATACAGAAATAGCTTTCTCTACACTGTAAGAAAAACTAACTGGTTTGGCATAATTTGTAACCCACTAGAAGTTACAACTCCAAAAAGGAGAACACCTAATCCTAGCAACAAAGGCATTAAAAAGAGCAAGCTATCTGTACATCTGCTTGGCAGTCCTGTAACTCTATCCTGGCGATATATTCAGTGCAGTGATGTGATTGTAAAACCCCATCTCGTCCACCCCACCAGACCCCATAAAAAGGCTGTGTGTCGCTGGCAATACTGATGTGAAGCTATTGCCTTGAGCGCAGCACAGCCAAGTGAATGGCCCAGAAAGACTGTGTGTGTGATCACGTTCAGATCCCAGGGATTCTACAGCCTAGTTCTGACAGTGAGGATAGAATACAGACATATCCTAGAATGGTGCCAATGGAATTCTATGAATATAGCCTGTATACGAGAACAAGGTATTCAATGACAATAGCGATGAGAAAAACATAATGCGTATTCACTCCTCTGTCAATCATCCACAGAGGGACAGAAAATACAGTGATATTGTAGGAATTTGTTCTGATTTTATTTGATAGGGAACAGACATTCTGAGCACAAAGATAGATGTCATGATTTAAATCATAATAAGGGGAGGACTTCGCTCCACGTCCTTGAGTTGCCTCTGTCACACTGCACACCAGGGGCACAAAAAAAAGAAAAAGAAACGTGATAAAAGCCAGAGGAAAGAACCAAAGCCTGAAGTCAGACTGTTTGTAATCTGTGCAGAGAGAGATTGAGGAATTGAGAGCGAGAGAAAGAGAATAAGAGAGACAGAGGTACTGAAAATTCTAAATGTTCCCACTAGTAAAAACTCAACAGACCTCAATTAGCTGAGCACTTAACGGAGCAGGAAAGAAACACAGAGAGAGAGTGGCTGCCTAACAGCAGCTGAAGTGCTTCATGCGAGGAGACATTAGGGGTAAATTAATTACATTTGATGGTAAAGCATGAGAACGTAGTGTACAGGCCTTTGAAAAGGGGAACCAGGTTGTTTTTGGAAGGCCAGGATGCTTAGTTTAAGGCATGATGAGGGCTCTGAAAGCTTTCCCAATGACATGGGGAGCAGATTCCATCGTGAAGACAGGAGTTCCATAATCAAACCCACATTACTGCCATGGAAACTGAGGAAGAAAACAAAATAAATTAAATGATAAAAAACATACTTCATTGTGGACAATCTCGTGAAGAGGAAAGGAAATCAAGGGAATGGAATATGTACTGTGAATGAACTATGTATTATCAGACAGTAAAGAGTGTTTTGTGGTCTGTAGAAGGAAGGCTCTCCCCCTAAAAGGGCTTATTATCCACATATAGACACATAACTTTCCTACTGAATGACAGAGATGACTGATTTGGATAGGACACACACACACACAGCAGAAGGAAACCAACACTTCATTATCTGAGATTAGCAGGGTGGTCAAACATAGTGGCTGATGTGGGAGAGTGTGTGTGTGTGCGTGTGTGCGTGTGTGCGTGTGTGCGTGTGTGCGTGTGTGCGTGTGTGTGTGTGTGTGTGTGTCGATTCTCGCCCCACAACGTAGCTGCCAAGTGTTGCTGGTTTGGGGTATTTTGTTTTTTTTAAGTTCAAGTAAAAGGGTTCAAATGGCTCAGACATTTAGCTTCTGTTGGGGAATGTGGATCTGGGAGTTTTATAGTGTGTTCTGGAAATGCTGTTCTGATGTGTGACCTTGAGCACACAGATCTTAAAGGGATAGTGCGAGATTCTGGCAATTAGGTTTTTCTACTTACAGCGAGTCAGATTAACTAATGTATACCATTTTTGTATGACTCTGCGTGCAAAATGCTAGCTGTACCGGTAGACTTCCAGTCATTGCGCTAACACTAGTTAGCATTGGCTTACGAAACTACCTTCAACTTCCTTCAAACTGCACACAGAGACATACAAATGATATCCATGAGTTCATCTAACTCTGGGTAAGTTAATTACCAGAATCTCGCATTATTCCTTGAAAGATTCTGGCATCAACAGGTACAGCAAAACCCAAGCACAGTTGTAACTATTTGGCTATCATGGAGTGGACTGAAGTACTACCATTAAAAACCACAATGCACTTTTAACCACTATCCTTCACCCTAATCCTTACTCCTGACCTTTAATGGATATTTCCATTTTGAAACTAACTTTATGAAATGATTTCATACCTTGGTAGTGTCCTAAAGTCGAGTTGTGTCCATGTTCCTCTGCATTTATTCCATATATCCATAAAAAACCTCTGCAGTCTTGATTCCCAGAAGGAAACAATACACACCAGCTTATTCCAGCACAATTGTTCTAAACAATTACTGCTACTTCACATTTGCTAAAGAATTGAGTTAGCAAATGACATAGGTAAAATGTGAACTCCTAAACTAGATGTAAATGTTCTTGAATGTATATATCCATTTTGTTTGATCTATTTAGCATTGGTAATTCGCTAGCCCAAGAATGTACTGTAAAGGATTGTAGGTGAGCCTACTCCTTTTGTGTCTAAGAACCATATATGTTATGTTCAGAGGTAAACTGGCTCTGGCTGCCAAAATAGCAAAATATTTAATCTCAATGTGAATCAATTCTAAATTGCGATAAGGTTCTAGAAACATAAAGCCCTCTACTTTCATATCACATCAAAATAATTTCACAAATTCAAAATATACACTTACTGTACACTGTTTTAAACGGTTTTAACACAGTTGCAGCTGACAGTATTTTTCAGTTACAGCCCTTTTCTGGCATCCTTCTTCCATTACACATACAGTTGAAGTCGGAAGTTTACATACACTTAGGTTGGAGTCATTAAAACTCATTTTTCAACCACTCCACACATTTCTTGTTAACAAACTATAGTTTTGACAAGTCGGTTAGGACATCTACTTTGTGCATGACACATGTAATTTTTCCAACAATTGTTTACAGACAGATTATTTCACTTATAATTCACTGTATCACAATTCCAGTGGGTCAGAAGTATACATACACTAAGTTGACTGTGCCTTTAAACAGCTTGAAAAATTCCAGAAAATGATGTCATGGCTTTAGAAGCTTCTGATAGGCTAATTGACATAATTTGAGTCAATTGGAGGCCTACCTTCAAACACAGTGCCTCTTTGCTTGACATCATGGGAAAATCAAAAGAAATCAGCCAAGACCTCAGAAAAAAATGGTAGACCTCCACAACTCTGGTTCATCCTTGGGAGCAATTTCCAAATGCCTGACAGTACCACATTCATCTGTACAAGAAATAGTACGCAAGTATAAACACCATGGGACCACAAAGCCGTCATACCGCTCAGGAAGGAGACGCGTTCTGTCTCCTAGAGATGAATGTACTTTGTTGCGAAAAGTGTAAATCAATCCCAGAACAACAGCAAAGGACCTTGTGAAGATGCTGGTGGAAACAGGTACAAAAGTATCTATATCCACAGTAAAACAAGTCCTATATCGACATAACCTGAAAGGCCGCTCAGCAAGGAAAAAGCCACTGCTCCAAAACCGCCATAAAAAAGCCAGACTACAGTTTGCAACTGCACATGGGGACAAAGATCGTACTTTTTGGAGAAATGTCCTCTGGTCTGATGAAACAAAAATAGAACTGTTTGACCATAATGACCATCGTTATGTTTGGAGGGAAAAGGGGGTGGCCTGCAAGCCGAAGAACACCATCCCAACCTTGAAGCACGGGGGTGGCAGCATCATGCTGTGGGGGTGCTTTGCTGCAGGAGGGACTGGTGCACTTCACAAAATAGATGGCATCATGAGGAAGGAAAATTATGTGGATATATTGAAGCAACATCTCAAGACATCAGTCAGAAAGTTAAAGCTTGGTCGCAAATGGGTCCACCAAATGGACAATGACCCCAAGCATACTTCCAAAGTTTTGTGAATTGTGAAAAACTGAGTTTAAATGTATTTGGCTAAGGTGTATGTAAACTTCCGACTTCAACTGTAGGTGTTCGGAGATGCTAGATAGCTAATTAGAAGAGGTGGTCACCTCAGTCTTCCGTAAAAACACACTGTAACATGGAAATATGGCTGTGTGGAAACCCTAACCCTAACACTATTAAGGTGTGTAGTAATTTAACCTTTTGTTTTTTGAAAATGATTTCTCGTTGATATGAAAATTAAGTTCCAAATGTTTCCAAAACCATATCTCAAGCGTTGATGTTTAGACATCACTTCGGTGCATTTGCATTTGCACATGTTTAGCATTACCGTCTATGAATGGGCTAGTAATTTGCTAGGTTGCGACTGAACCACAGATTCAAATGTACTTCCTGTTTGGACTGTCAAACCGAACGTGTTGTCATCACCTGGTGTAAGTCCTGGAACCCTATTAACAAGATGTCATAATTTTTTCAGCATTCTTACCATACTGAAAAAAACTGTAAATATTGATCAAGGTTTTGTTAAGTACATTGACTCAGCCTTTTCAGTGCAAGAACAATGTTGTTTTGGACTAAACTCAGAAACCGGCTAACCATTTCTGACTTAATAGGACTGGCTTTAGACTAATACATCAATCTCCATATCCCTAAAAGACCATACTGTATTCCTCTTTTCTCTCTCAGTCCAGTCTCTCAAGTTTAGCTGAACCATCAATCCACTTCCTTGAGGGCCTTACCAGTCCTTTCTCTGCCTGTTTCACTGGAAATGTAGCATACTTAATGGGCATTATTCAAAGAATAAAAGGGTTACAGTTCCTCTAAGTGCCCAAGATAGAAATAAATGAACTGAAAACGCTATTATCCCACAAGAAGAGATTAAAAACCTTCATGGCTATTAGGCCCCTAAATAAATGGAAAAAAAACTTTTATGTGCTTTTATTTCAAGCTGTATGCATTTGGTAATGGCGCACATAAACTGATCATTTCTCTGTAATCCTGTAAGGATTAGAGTTCTTTTGAGGCACGACTGTTCGTGATTATGCCCCACGCAGTTGCTCAGACGGGAACATGTGTTTAAACACTTCATTGAGAATTTCCATCGGCGCTCCGCAGCTTCCAAGATGAACTGCATTCTGGCTTATTTTAATGGAGACCAATAAAAATTCACAGTATGGTATTTATCTGAAATGGTGGTGGTAGTGTGTGTGTGATGTCTGCCACACCACTGGGCTGTGTTTAAGGGAGATTCCAGAATAAAGCTTTATTGAGCGTTGATAGAATGCCCAAAAATGTCCCTAGGTGGCCTTAGACTTATCACTCTATGGTGGGCTCATACACAAGCTCTCTCTCCTTCTTTCTCTCTCACTCTCTTTCTCTCTCTATCTTCATCTCTCTCCCTCCGTCATCACGTTCTCTCCCTCCCACACACACTCACAGAAAAACATTCCTAATTTGTGGCCATCGATTTAGTAATGACCGCATGATGTCTGTATTGTTAATAGAAAAATCAAAGCTTTTTAATGAAGCAGACATGTGATGTAAGTGTGATCAATACTGGCTAGACAACGGTTTCACTGATAATCCTAAAACTGGACAGCTTTAATGTTTATTGGGGACAATAACATTGGAGGCTCGTTTGCCCTTTAAAGCTTAAAAGCAGCTCTAAATTAGAAGTACATAAGGCCATCAAGTAGAGTCATTGTTAATTCTCGGAAGGGCTGCAAAGTTCCCCTATGTCTCTGTAATTCGAGCAGTTAATAAAGAAATGGAAATAAATATTTTAATTTTTTCACTTTTTGAAATAACTTGGTAAATTAATATGGCTATGTCAGGTAGAATAAGGCTAAATCAATAGTTGTATTATTCAGGGAAAAGAGGATATAAGTCATCCAACCTCAGGGACCGATGCCAGATATTACCACAGAAAGCATATTGACTTTATCAAACAATAAGCACTGGCCTTCACAAACAGGCCCGAATAACAACCTGACTCTATTTGTGTGCTTCTAGTCACTATATTCAAGATAGCAGGCATACTTTCACACAGCCTTGTGGCTGTCCCTGTTCCCGTTCTCTCTCTTTCCCTTACTATCTCTCTCATTCTGAATCACTGATATATCAAATTGTAAATATACTTTACATACACTGAGCACAGCCTATGTCGTCCTGTTGTACAGCTCATTGTTGATGTAGTGGCCTAAGGCCCTTTCAGGGTGTCTGTCAACCAACAAAGACCAGGCATTATGTTCAGTCCTCTCTACAGTAACCACAATAAGCTTTGTTCAATTTCCCTAGAAACCGAGGGTCAAATTGACTCCATTACACTACAGTGCACAGACTCTCACTCTAACAATTCTGTTCCAGATTTGTTTGTGATGCATTTCAGCAACGAAGGTGAAAGATAAATCCCTGTGTGACACAGGCCTTGACATTGTGCTGAGAATTTGATTAATACACTATTCACGTATTGCTACACCAGAAAACCATGTGCTACACTGTTGGGAGAGAGTGGAGAAAAATAGTTTGCTGTTATTGTATGATTTGAAAAGTTGAAAACAAAAAAACTGTAAATCTGTTTATTCTTTGTGTTGAATAACCTGATTGCCTCAGGTCAATGAGAGCAAGAGTGTGTGCATGTGTGTGTACGTGTGCGTGTGTGTGTGTGGGGGGGGCTCACATATAAAGATTGGGGCTTTATCTTTGTAATATTTTCATGCAGGGCAACACCTCTCTGTGGGTTAGTGGTGTTAGTCTTCCATTACTGCTCTTTACTCTGTTTTTATCCGGAATGACTAGCTAAACCCACCTAGGAGTGGCTGTCTGCATCTTAAAGCATGGACACAGAAACACACACTCACATGCACGCACACACACACACAGCCAGGCACACACATAGATGTACACACATGCATACACGCATACACACACCGCGTGCATGTGTGTGCATCTGTGTGCATGCCTGTGTACGTGTGTGTGTGCCTCGCTTTGTGCGTGCCCTGCTGTATGTGTGCGTTGTGTGCTTGTGTGTGCGTGTGTGTGTGTGTCTGTGTGTGTCTGCGTGTGTGTGTGTCTGTTTGTGTCTGTGTGTGACTGTGTCCATGCTTTAAGATGACATGCGCACACACACACACACACACACTTCACTCAGCATTCCAGGTGGGCTAGCTAATTTAATTTTCTGTGTGTAGCTGCTTGGGTGTCCTTTGTCCTTGACTCCATTGCTGGTGGCCATTCCCTACACACAGATACACAGGCAAGCAAGCATGCACACATGCAAGCCACATACACACCACTACATTCCAGGAGGCCTTGACATATTTACAACAGCATTCAGGAGAGTCATGTCAGCCCTGTACATGAAAACTACAGAAGGACCATCACATGGCCACAAGATCCAGGAACCTGACCGGCTTCATCATTTAATCAATTAATTAATAATAATAAATGGCATAATAAACCAATCAATCAATCAATGGATCAGACACACACAAAGCAACATGACAGTAATGACACAGAAAGGCAGAATCGTATGGCTAGAATGAATGATCTTTAAATTATAAAAGGGTGGTTTGTTAGGTTTACAGCTTATTAGCTCTTCTTCTCCTGAATCCAGGCTGATGACATAGATGATATTTCATTCATTAGATGTAATCTCAATGTTCTTCTTTAGGTTGTGAACTTCCATGACTCACCTGTATTTAATAGGAACCCAGTCTATTTCAACAGGTAGATAAGCTCTGTAGAAACTCTAAAAGCAGGAGTTGGATTGATGCAGGTGTATTTGGCAGGTAGATCCTGTCAACAGCCAGATTTGCTTTGGTAACACTAACATCCTGAAACTGTACTCTCACAATCAGTTCTCAACAGTTTAGCTTGCATACACTCTTAGAAAAAAAGGTTATGTCTAGAACCTAAAAGGGTTATTTGGCTGTCCCCATGGGCGAACCCTTTGAAGAACCCTTTTTGGTTCACCAAAAAGGGTTCTACCTGTAACCAAAAAGGGTTCTCCTACAGGCACAGCCGAAGAACCCTTTTGGAACCCTTTTTTCTTAGAGTGTGGACCATATTAATGACACATGAAATCAGCTCTGAATTGTCATGAATGCTATCAAAAGTTGGAATATTGGATGTTCTTCCAGTGCCAGATGTTGAGTGACAGGCTTCCACTGTTCTCTGAGATTTAATGACCATAGGAGGAGACAAAGTCAAATAAGAGCGTCTTCCAAAACTTGTGTCTGATTCAAACCAGTTCATTCACACCATTGCAAATGCAGGAAAGGAGACAAGGAGAGGAAATCACTTTTGACTATTGAGATGCACCCTAGGTGGTCTGTCTCTGGTTTTAACAGCAAAATAAGTGCACTAGCCATGTGACAGTTTTCCCAAATGGTGGTCAGGACCAGCTGATGCCTGCTAGCCAATGGTTCTTGGGTAGTGGTGAAAGCCTGAGTTGTGGTTGGAAACATGTTTTTTCTATTTGGTGGGTCACAGGAGAAATCTAAAATACTTTGGGTGGATTAAGGAACCATTGGTGATGGGGCTTAAAATAGTATTTAGGTAATGAGGAATGGGATTGTGAGGGAACATTAATGCCATTTAGTATATTTTTCCATTCAATTTATCCTATCGCTGAGTCAATGATTAACATATTTGTTGCATAATGAGAGAATTGTCAGAAGCACAAATTCTTTGTGAAATGAGATGCAGTTATGCAGTTACAACAAAAAATGTGTTTTGACAGCTGAGGAATTACAACTCATCATACATCAACATATTACTTTCAGCATTAATATCTTCCAGGTAGTAACCCATTTCTAATTTTTCCCTCAGGCCTGCTTTGCCTCTCATCTCTCGCTCTCATTCTCTTTCTCTATCTCTCACTCTTTCTCTTAGATGGGTGAGAAAACAATCAATTTAATCAATTTTGAATTCAGGCTGTAAAACAACAAAATGTGTCAAGGGATATGAATACTTTCTGAAAGCACAGTAGTGCCTTCAGAAAGTATTCATACCTCTTGACTTATTCCACATTTTGTTTTGTTGCAGCCTGAATTCAAAATGGAATAAATATATTTTTTTCTCACCGATCTACACACAATACCCCTTAATGACAGTGAAGACATGTTTTTCGAAATGTTCGCACATTTATTTAAAATCAAATACAGTATCTAATTTACATAAGTATTCACACCCCTGAGTCAATAAATGTTAGAATCATCTTTGACAGCGATTATATTATTATTGTTATTTATTTTTTATTTTTTGGAAGACGCTCTTATCCAGAGCGACATCAAATCAAATCAAATCAAATTTATTGGTCACATACACATGGTTAGCAGACGTTATTGCGAGTGTAGCGAAATGCTTCTGCTTCTAGTTCCGACAGTGCAGAAATATCTAGCAAGTAATATCTAACAGTTCTACAACAAAAACCTAATACACACAAATCTAAGTAAAGGAATGGAATAAGAATATATAAATATATGGATGAGCAATGTCATTATCAGAGTGGCATAGGCTAAGATGCAATATATAGTATAGAATACAGTATATACATATGAGATGGGTAATGCAAGATATGTAAACATTATTTAAGTGGCATTATTAGTGACTAGTGTTCCATTTATTAAAGTGGCCAGTGATTTTCAAGTCTGTATGTAGGCAGCAGCCTCTCTGTGCTAGTGATGGCTGTTTAACAGACTGATGGCCTTGAGATAGAAGCTGTTTTTCAGTCTCTCGGTCCCAGCTTTGATGCACTCATTCTGACCTCACCTTCTGGATGATAGCGGGGTGAACAGGCAGTGGCTGGGATGGAAGTTGTCCTTGATTATCTTTTTGGCCTTCCTGTGACATCGGGTGCTGTAGGTGTCCTGGAGGGCAGGTAGTTTGCCCCCAGTAATGCGTTGTGCAGACCGCACCACCCTCTGGAGAGCCCTGCGGTTGTGGGTGGTGCAGTTGCCGTACCAGGCAGTGATACAGCCCGACAGGATGCTCTCAATTGTGCATCTGTAAAAGTTTGTGAGGGTTTTAGGTGACAGGCCAAATTTCTTCAGCCTCCTGAGGTTGAAGAGACGCTGTTGCGCCTTCTTCACCACACTGTCTGTGTGGGTGGACCATTTCAGTTTGTCAGTGATATGTACGCCGAGGAACTTAAATCTTTCCACCTTCTCCACTGCTGTCCCGTCGATGTGGATAGGGGGGTACTCCCTCTGCTGCTTCCTGAAGTCCACGATCATCTCCTTAGTTTTTTTGACGTTGAGTGAGAGGTTATTTTCCTGACACCACACTCCGAGAGCCCTCACCTCCTCCCTGTATGCTGTCTCATCGTTGTTGTTAATCAAGCCTACTACGGTTGTGTCGTCTGCAAACTTGATGATTGAGTTGGAGGCGTGCATGGCTGCGCCGTCATGGGTGAACAGGGAGTACAGGAGGGGGCACACACCCTTGTGGGGTCCCAGTGTTGAGAATCAGCAAAGTGGAGCTGTTGTTTCCTACCTTCACCACCTGGGGGCGGCCCGTCAGGAAGTCCAGGACCCAATTGCACAGGGCGGGGTTGAGACCCAGGGCCTCAAGCTTGATGATAAGCTTGGAGGGTACTATGGTGTTGAATGCTGAGCTATAGTCAATGAACAGCATTTTTACATGATGACAGAAGTGAGTGTTACGGGGCGATAGTCATTTAGTTCAGTTGCCTTTGCATTCTTGGGTACAGGAACAATGGTGGCCATCTTGAAGCATGTGGGGACAACAGACTGGGATAGAGACTGAATTTGTCCATAAACACACCAGCCAGCTGGTCTGCGCAGGCTCTGAGGACACGGCTAGGAATGTCGTCTAGGCCGGCAGCCTTGCGAGGGTTAACACGTTTAAATGTCTTACTCATGTCGGCCACGGAGAAGGAGAGCCCACAGTCCTTGGTAGCTGGCCGCGTCGGTGGCACTGTATTATCCTCAAAGCGGGCAAATAACTTGTTTAGCTTGTCTGGCAGCAAGACGTCGACGTGGCTGGTTTTCCTATTTTAGTCCGTGATTGTCTGTAGACCCTGCCACATACGTCTCGTGTCTGAGACTTTGTCTTGATATTGACGTTTTGCCTGTTTGATTGACTTGCGGAGGGAACGATCACTCAGTTTGTATTCTGCCATATTCCCCGTCACCTTGCCATGGTTCAATGTGGTGGTTCGTGCTTTCAGTTTTTCGTGAATGCTGCCATCTATCCACAGTTTCTGGTTAGGGTAGGTTTTAATAGTCACAGTGGGGACGACATCTCCTATACACTTCCTTATAAACCCACTCACCGAATAAGCGTATACGTCTATATTATTCTCAGAGGCTACCCGGAACATATCCCAGTCTGTGTGATCAAAACAATCTTGAAGCGTGGATTCCGATTGGTCAGACCAGCGTTGAATAGTCCTAAGCATGGGTGCTTCCTGTTTGAGTTTCTGCCTATAGGAAGGGAGGAGCAAAATGGAGTCATGGTCAGATTTGCTGAAAGGAGGGTGGGGGAGGGCCTTGTATGCATAGCAGAAATTAGTATAACAACAGTCCAGTGTTTTTCCAGCACGAGTGCTGATAGAATTTAGGTAGCCTTTTTCTCAAATTTGCTTTGTTAAAATCCCCAGCTACAATAAATGCAGCCTCAGGATATATGGTTTCCAGTTTGCATAAAGTCCAGTGAAGTTCATTGAGGGCCGTCATGGTATCGGCTTGAGGGGGGATATACACGGCTGTAACAATAACCAAAGAGGATTCTCTTGGGAGATAATACAGTCGGCATTTGATTGTGAGGAATTCTAGGTCAGGTGAACAAAATGACTTGAGTTCCTGTATGGTGTTACAATTACACCATGAGTCATTAGTCATGAAACATACCCCCCCACCCTTCTTCTTCCCGGAGAGATGTTTATTCCTGTCGGCGAGATGTACTGAGAACCCAGATGGCTGTATGGACGGGGACAGTATATCCCGAGAGAGCCATATTTCCGTGAAACAGAGTATGTTACAATCCCTGATGTCTCTCTGGAAAGCAACCCTTGCCCTGATCTCGTCAATCTTGTTGTCTAGGGACTGCACATTAGCGAGTAATATACTCGGAAGCGATGGGTGGTGTGCACGCCTCCTAAGTCTGACTAGGAGACCGCTCCAGCACCCTCTCCTCCGGTGGCGTTGTTTTGGATCGGCCTCTGGAATCAGTTCAAATGCTCTGGGTGGTGCGAACAAAGGATCCGCTTTAGGAAAGTCATATTCCTGGTCGTAGTGCTGGTAAGTTGACGCCGCTCTGATATCCAATAGTTCTTCCCGGCTGTATGTAATAACACTTAACATTTTCTGGGCTAACAATGTAAGAAATAATACATTAAAAAAACAAAATACTACAAAGTTTCCTAAGGACTAGAAGCGAGGCAACCCTCTCTGTCGGCGCCTAACTTACAGTTAGGGGTGGGAGGTCCAAGAGACCTGAGGTGGCAGAACGGGGTTGGGGTGTAGGGTTTGAGCATAGCCTGAAGGTAGGGAGGGGAAGTTCCTCTTGCTGTTCCGTAGGTAAGAACCATGGTCTTGTAGTGGATGCGAGCTTCAACTGGAAGCCAGTGGAGTGTGCGGAGGAGCGGGGTGACATGAGAGAACTTGGGAAGGTTGAAAACCAGGTGGGCTGCTGCGTTCTGGATAAGTTGCAGGGGTTTGATGGCACAAGTGGGGAGCCCAGCCAGCGAGTTGCAGTAGTCCAGATGGGAGAGGACAAGCGCCTGGATTAGGACCTGCACCGCTTCCTGTGTGAGGTAGAATCGAACTCTACGGATGTTGTAGAGCATGAACTTGCAGGAGCGGGTCACTGCTTTGATGTTTGCAGAGAACGACAGGGTGTTGTCCAGGGTCACGCCAAGGTTCTTTGCACTCTGGGAGGGCGACACTGTGGAGTTGTCAAACATGATGGAGAGGTCTTTGAGCGGGCAGGCCTTCCCCGGGAGGAACAGCAGTTCCGTCTTGTCGAGGTTGAGCTTGAGATGGTGGGCCGACATCCAAGTTGAGATACAGTTTCTGCCAGGCACGCAGAGATGCATGTCGCCACCTGGGTGTCAGAAGGGGGGAAGGAGAAAAGTAGTTGAGAGTCATCCACATAGCAGTGATAGGAGAGGCCATGTGCGGATATGACGGAGCCAAGTGACTTGGTGTATAGAAAAAAGAGGAGAGGGCATAGACATTATGGGGTATTGTGTGTAGACCAGTAAAAAAAAAAAAAAAAAGTAATCCATTTTAAATGTAGGCTGTAACACAACAAAATGTGGAAAGAATCAAGTGGTGTGAATACTTAATATATATACACAAGATTGGACACACCTACTCATTCAAGGGTTTTCTTTATTTTTACTATTTTCTACATTGTAGAATAATAGTGAAGACATCAAAACACTCAGTACTCCTGAGTGGCGCAGTGGTCTAAGGCACTGCATCGCAGTATTAACTGTGCCACTAGAGATCCTGGTTCGAATCCAGGCTCTGTCGCAGCCGGCCGTGACCGGGAGACTCATGGGCGGCGCACAATTGGCCCAGCGTCGTCCAGGGTAGGGGAGGGAATGGCCGGCAGGGGAGGGAATGTAGCTCAGTTGATAGAGCATGGCGTTTGCAACGCCAGGGTTGTGGGTTTGATTCCCACGGGGGGCCAGTATAAAAAAAAATATGTATTCACTAACTGTAAGTTGCTCTGGATAAGAGCGTCTGCTAAATGACTAAAATGTAAAACTATGAAATAACACATATGGAATCATGTAGTAACCAAGAAAGTGTTAAACAAATCAAAATATATTTGAGATTCTTCAAATAGCCACCCTTTGCCTTGATGACAGCTTTGCACACTCTTGGCATTCTCTCAACCAGCTTCACTTGGAACGCTTTTTCAAAAGTCTTGAAGGAGTTCCCACATATGCTGAGCACTTGTTGGCTGATTTTCCTTCAGTCTGCGGTCCGACTCATCCCAAACCATCTCAACTGGGTCAGGGGATTGTGGAGGCCAGGTCATCTGATGCAGCACTCCATCACTCTCTTTCTTGGTAAAATAGCCCTTACACCGCCTGGAGGTGTGTTGGGTCATTGTCCTGTTGAAAATCAAATGATAGTCCCACTAAGCCCAAACCAGATGGGATGGCGTATCGCTGCAGAATGCTGTGGTAGCCATGCTGATTAAGTGTGCTTGAATTCTAAATAAATTACAGACAGTGTCACCAGCAAAGCACCCCCACACCATAACACCTCCTCCTCCATGCTTTACGGTGGGAAATACACATGAGGAGATCATCCGTTCACCCTTACCGTGTCTCACAAATCTCCAATTTGGACCCCAGACCAAAGGACACATTTCCACCGGTCTCATGTCCATTGCTCGTGTTTCTTGGCCCAAGCAGGTCTCTTCTTCTTATTGGTGTCCTTTAGTAGTGGTTTCTTTCCAGCAATTCGACCATGAAGTCCTGAATCACACAGTACCCTCTGAACAGTTGATGTTGAGATGTGTCTGTTACTTGAACTCTGTGAAGTGTTTATTTGGACTGCAATTTCTGAGGCTGGTAACTCTAATGAACTTATCCACTGCAGCAGAGGTAACTCTGGGTCTTCCATTTCTGTGGTGGTCCTCGTGAGAGCCAGTTTCATTATAGCACTTTATGGTTTTTGCGACTGCATTTGAATAAACTTTCTTGAAATTTTCCGGATTGACTGACCTTCACGTCTTAAAGTAATGATGGACTTTCGTTTCTCTTTGCTTATTTGAGCTGTTCTTGCCATAATATAGACTTGGTCTTTTACCAAATAGGGCTATCTTCTGTATACCAGTCAAAAGTTTGAACACATCTACTCATTCCAGGTTTTTTATTTATTCTACAGGGCCAGCATCCCTGTAGAATATTTTCAACACCTTGTAGAGTCCATGCCCTGATGCATTGGGGTTGTTCTGAGGGCAAAAGGAGGTGCAACTCAATATTAGGAAGGTGTTCCTAATGTTTTGTACACCCAGTGTGTGTAACCAAACCGAAAGTAACATTACATACTAATTTCAGTGTTCTAGATTTTCATTTACTATGTTACGTCTAGTCTATGAGACCTGTTGAGTTGGTGTGCTACACACACACACACACACACACACACACACACACACACACACATACACACACACACACACACACCATATGCAAAACTCCTTTCATACCTGCAGTCCACCACCTGGCCTGGACCAGAGCGTCTGTCAGATATCATCTGTTCATCTGTGCATCCACTTTCTCTCTCTGCTTCTTCCCTGTGGAGCTCTACTGCTGCCAACTCATACACACAAGTACTCAAAGAAGAGTTTACTCACAGGTTGCAAATGAAAATGACCACAAACACGCTGTGGGATAGAGATACTACTCTACTTACATATTTTTAATCAGAAATAATTATTAAATTCCGAGATGCTTTTGTATAGCATGACAGGCTTTCATACTAATGAAACCAATCCAATGATACCTGTCATGCTCTACTAAACCCAGATCCGACCCTGCAGACTGTTAGTCAAATAAATCATGCAATGTGATGCTATAATTGCTCTGTTTCATCAATGTTGAGTCCAGACACTTAGTACTGATAATTTAATTCCCACAAACATTTTGGACTAGGTGTTAAAAATTTAGTCATTTAGTCATTAAAACAGGGAAGATACATTTGTTTTCCCCCTAAATATGTTCCCTTCTGTTGTGTTTCTTTTTAAACATTTGTCAAACCATGTTAAATATTTGTTATTTAAAAATATCAACCACCAAGGCCCAGTACAAGATAAGTACGTACTGCTAGATGAGACTAGACTTCCCACCTCTTTACATGCTGGAATCAGTCAGGTGAACTCATGTATTCAGTAAACACACTTCACAGTGACATTTGATGTCCAGGCAAACATGGAAGTGAACATTTGAATTGTGACCTTTGGCCCTGACCTTCAGGGGGACCCCCAGAGGCGAACACACAGACGCTTAGCAACCAGACCATACCAAACCAGATCCAACAGAAAGGTGAAAGGTCAAATTAGGTGCCACTCATGTAGTGGGAGAGGAATTTAAATAGATAGGGGGCTTGGGGAATTTGAACGACATGGAGGGGTGTGGGGTTGGGTGTGGATGAGATTGCAGCCTTGTGATACAGCAGAAAACCCATGTTAGAGAGAGAGAGAGAGAGAGAGAGAGAGAGAGAGAGAGAGAGAGAGAGAGAGAGAGAGAGAGAGAGAGAGAGAGAGAGAGAGAGAGAGAGAGAGAGAGAGAGAGAGAGAGAGAGAGAGAGAGAGAGAGAGAGAGAGAGAGAGAGAGAGAGAGAGAGAGAGAGTGTAATGTGCATGGTCTTTGGGAATATTACACCGCCAGAGGCTAGTTCAGGACAACTGAGAGGGAAGCGATTGCTATTTTACTTCTGGTCTTCTCTCCATTGCTAAATAAATTAAGGACCGTGGTGTATTAAAACATTTTCTCATTAGCTCTGTATTTTTATTCTCAATGTATTTTATTTTATCCACCATTATACTATCGTTGGTCAATGTACCGTCAAATGCTTTTATATAGCAGCATTAGATTAACAATGTATAATGGTAGAGAATGAGTCAGAAGAATGGGCAGATCCAAACCAAGCAGTCAGGTAATTGTATCGTCCTAACCGACTTTTTCTCATTTTAGATAAAATACAACGTTACTGACAACAAGGGAAGATAATCCATCTGACAACATAATTGGTGAAATTGAAGTTTCAAAGGAAATGGGAAGTAAGAGCTGGGTGAAATATCGCCATGGGAGAAAAGTAATAATTAAATTAAGTCAGATTAAAATTAAGAGTCAGATTAAAGTTATGACAGGCTTTATGAATAATTCAGCTGGCGTTCATTTCCCAGGAAGTCAACTGTAAAATATATTTGTCTTGCTGAGGTCCCCCTTCTCCCGTATACTCTACATTTCATCTACACCAATATTGATGGATAGCATTATAAAATAAACTAATTAAATCTGAAAAGCAAAATGAATTCTGCCGATATTTCATCCCCTCTGTCTGCATCATTACGGAGCAAGACCCAGACAATATTTCACCATCAAAATATTAAAAACATAAATCAAAGGTCATAGGAGGAGAAAAAATACTATATAGGCTTGAAAGTTATTGTTTTAACAGAATGACAAAATCATTAGAATCAAATTTATGACCCAGGATGGCAGTCCTTTATATTATCTAGTGTTGGTACGTCACTGAAATATCCCATGGCTCTCGCTCTCTCTCATCCACTCAGTGGTGCTGTGGCAGAAACTAATCCCATTTCTGTCCTCCGCTTACTGTAACTGGAGGGCTCTGTTTCAGGAGATGGGCCTCCTTCCCTCTGGCCACATTGGCAAATTGGTATTCCGGAATTCCACTAATCCGTTGTCATGGGAGATCTAGATCTGGATTTGATGGATACTTTTTTGTTAGATTAAACATTTGGTTTTATGGTGCAAAAATGGCACGTTTTAACTGTGTTCTTATGGTTCTTTGTGAAACGTTTGTTGAACATAATTTCCTGCATTCTCTGTGAAGCCTGTCATGGAGTGGTTAATGGGTAAAAGAGGGGTACTGTATAGTGCATTCGGAAAGTATTCAGACCCCTTCCCTTTTTCCACATTTTGTTACATTACAGCCTTATTCTAAAATGGATTAAATACCCCATTTTTTTTGGCATCAATCTACACACAATGCCCTTTAATGACAAAGCGAAAACAGTAAAATTGTTGCAAATGTATACAAATTAAAAACAGAAATACCTTATTTACATACGTATTCAGACCCTTTGCTATGAGACTCGAAATTGAACTCAGGTTCATCATGTTTCCATTGATCATCCTTGAGATGTTTCTACAACTTGATTGGAGTCCACCTGTGGTAAATTCAATTGATTGGACATGATTTGGAAAGGCACATTCCTGTCTATATACAGTTGAAGTCGGAAGTTTACATACACCTTAGCCAAATACATTTAAACTCAGTTTTTCACAATTCCTGACATTTAATCCTAGTAAAAATGCCCTATCTTAGATCAGTTAGGATCACCACTTTATTTTAAGAATGTGAAATGTAAGAAGATTTATTTCAGCTTTTATTTCTTTCATCACATTCCCAGTGAGTCAGAAGTTTACATACACGCAATTAGTATTTGGTAGGATTGCCTTTCAATTGTTTAACTTGGGTCAAACGTTTCAGGCAGCCTTCCACAAGCTTCCCACAATAACTTGGGTGAATTTTGGCCCATTCCTCCTGACAGAGCTGGTGTAACTGAGTCAGGTTTGTAGGCCTCCTTGCTCGCACACGCTTTTCAGTTCTGCACACAAATGTTCTATAGGATTGAGGTCAGGGCTTTGTGATGGCCACTCCAATACCTTGACTTTGTTGTCCTTAAGCCATTTTGCCACATCTTTGGAAGTATGCTTGGGGTCATTGTCCATTTGGAAGAACCATTTGCAACCAAGCTTTAACTTCCTGACTGATGTCTTGAGATGTTTCTTCAATATATCCACATAATCTTCCTTCCTCATGATGCCATCTATATTGTGAAGTGCACCAGTCCCTCCTGCAGCAAAGCACCCCCACAGCATGATGCTGCCACCACCGTGCTTCATGTTGGGATGGTGTTCTTCGGCTTGCAAGCATCCCCTTTTTTCCTCCAAACATAACGATGGTCATTATGGCCAAACAGTTCTATTTTTGTTTCATCAGACCAAAGGACATTTCTCCAAAAAGTACGATCTTTGTCCCCATGTGCAGTTGCAAACCGTAGTATAGCTTTTTTATGGTGGTTTTTGAGCAGTGGCTTCTTCCTTGCTGAGCGGCCTTTCAGGTTATGTCGATATAGGACTAGTTTTACTGTGGATATAGATACTTTTGTACCTGTTTCCTCCAGCATCTTCACAAGGTCCTTTGCTGTTGTTCTGGGATTGATTTGCACTTTTCGCACCAAAGTATGTTCATCTCTAGGAGACAGAACGCGTCTCCTTCCTGAGCGGTATGATGGCTGAGTGGTCCCATGGTGTTTATACTTGCGTACTATTGTTTGTACAGATGAACGTGGTACCTTCAATTGACTCAAATGATGTCAATTAGTCTATCAGAAGCTTCTAAAGCCATGGCATCATTTTCTGGAACTTTCCAAGCTGTTTAAAGGCACAGTCAACTTAGTGTTTGTAAACTTCTGACCCACTGGAATTTGTGATACAGTGAATTATAAGTGAAATAACCTGTCTGTAAACAATTGTTGGAAAAATTACTTGTGTCATGCACAAAGTAGATGTCCTAACCGACTTGCCAAAACTATAGTTTGTTAACAAGAAATTTGTGGAGTGGTTGAAAAACGAGTTTTAATTACTCTAACCTAAGTGTATGTAAACTTCCGACTTCAACTGTAAGGTCCAACTGTTGACAGTGCATGTCAGAGCAAAAACCAAGCCATGAGGTTGAAGGAATTGTCCGTAGAGCTCCGAGACAGGATTGTGTCGAGGCACAGATCTGGGGAAGGGTACCAAAACATTTCTGCAGCATTGAAGATCCCCAAGAACACAGTGGCCTCCATCATTCTTAAATGAAGTTTGGAACCACCAAGACTCTTCCTAGAGCTGGCCGCCCGGCCAAATTGAGCAATCGGGGGAGAAGGGCCTTGGTCAGGGAGGTGACCAAGAACCCGATGGTCACTCTGACAGAGCTCCAGAGTTCCTCTGTGGAGATGGGAGAACCTTCCAGAAGGACAACCATCTCTGCAGCACTCCACCAATCAGGCCTTTATGGTAGAGTGGCCAGACGGAAGCCACTCCTCAGTAAAAGGCACATGACAGCCCGCTTGGAGTCTGCAAAAGGCACCTAAAGGACTCTCAGGCCATGAGAAATAAGATTCTCTGGTCTGATGAAACGAAGATTGAACTCTTTGGCCTGAATGCCAGGCGTCACGTCTGGAGGAAACCTGGCACCATTCCTACGGTGAAGCATGGTGGTGGCAGCATCATGCTGTGGGGATGTTTTTCAGCGGCAGGGACTGGGAGACTAGTCAGGATCGAGGGAAAGATGAACAGAGCAAAGTACAGAGAGATCCTTGATGAAAACCTGCTCCAGAGCACTCAGGACCTCAGACTGGGGCGAAGGTTCACCTTCCAACAGGACAATGACCCTAAGCACACAGCCAAGACAACGCAGAAGTGGCTTCGGGACAAGTCTCTGAATGTCCTTGAGTGTCTCAGCCAGAGCCCTGACTTGAATCAGATCAAACATCTCTGGAGAGACCTAAAAATAGCTGTGCAGCGACGCTCCCCATCCAACCTGACAGAGCTTGAGAGGATCTGCAGAGAAGAATGGGAGAAACTCCCCAAATACAGGTGTGCCACGCTTGTAGTGTCATACCCAAGAAGACTCAAGGTTGTAATTGCTGCTAAAGGTGCTTCAACAAAGTACTGAGTAAAGGGTCTGAATGTAAATGTAATATTTAAGTAGATTTTTTATAAATGTGCAGATATTTATAAAAACCTGTTTTTGCTTTGCCATTATTGGGTATTGTGTGTTGATTGATGAGGGGGGGAAACAATTTAGTCCATTTTAGAATAAGGCTGTTACATAACAAAATGTGGAAAAAGTCAAGGTGTCTGAATAATTTCCGAAGGCACTGTATGTGTGAACAGTGAACATTTATCATAATCCAACTGAAAGAGTGTGGATTCTTACGTGGAAAAATACTGTAAAACAGCTCTCAGCAATTGATTGACGATACCTCTACTGCCCTCAAATTCAAATCTGGACCTTGAAGCCTGTTCCTTTGCTTTTTTAAATTATTCCCCTGTAATCAGGGACTGATTTAGACCTGGGACACCAGGTGGGTGCAATTAATTATCAGGTAGAACAGGAAACTAGCAGTAGTCCAGCACTCGTAGTGTAAGACTTGAATAATCCTGCTCTACTGTATGAAACTACAGTATTTTTATCTGACACATTTATAGCCTAATCTCTAGGATTATATACATTTATAATATAAATCATTCAATCAAAACACGCACATTCAAGTTACACTCTTTTGTCTATTTCTCTGTGTCTGTTCTCTGTCTCTGTTTCTCTCTCTCTCTCTGTCTGTCTCTCACTTTCTCTTGCCCTGTTTATATCTGGTTCTAACATAAAACCTTTGTCTTGATCTTGTCCACATTCTGATTGTGCCCACATTTATAGACCGGTATAGACGATTAAAAGACGCATTGTGATTTGATTGTGATCAGATCTTATAAATGTAAACAGACAAGATCAGGTCAAGATCAGGACGCATGTTAACGGAAGGTTTAAACAGGGCTTCCGTCTCTCGCTCTCCTTCTCTCTCTATTTTCCCCTCTCATTTATGAACAGGGTCAGTGGTTTGTCACACTGAGAATCCCAATCCCAACCTTGAATTCACTGTCAGCTACTTCACCCAATATTACTCACTGTGACATGAAAAATAGGATCTTTATTGAAAATGCATTCAGCTTATCTGTTGTAAATATGACTTCAATTGACGAAGGACTGCTGTCACATAAAATAAGGGCTGTGGTACTAAAATAGCCCTGTGTGTGTGTGTGTGTGTGTGTGTGTGTGTGTGTGTGTGTGTGTGTGTGTGTGTGTGTGTGTGTGTGTGTGTGTGTGTGTGTGTGTGTGTCTGTACAAGTGTGTTACCTTCCAAGAAAAGTAAGGAAATGTAACTTGCCACTAGAACACCCTCCCCCCCAAAATAAAAAAAACACCTAAATACCATGCTGTGTCCTGCAGTTACAGTATTTTTATATTCAAACAATAGATCGTTTTAATGAACTGCATAAACCTCCCTACATTAATGCGTGTCACACTATCTGATTATGTTCAGAAGTTAATAGTACACTAGGGACAGTTCTAGACATAAAGCTATCATTACACCAGACGTCATCATCAGACACAGTGAAGTGTCTGATCTTTACCCAGACCAACCTATACATCTCTGTAGTCTTATGTGTCTTACTTGATACGTGGTAATACACAGTTGAGCCTGTTGAACAAGAGGCATTTAACCCTGTTAGAACCCTCTCACACAGCAGACCCAGAGGACTCTACCACTCCAGCCCAATGATACGATAGACTTCTGTTTTCCCTTATGGTCCCAATCACTTACCATCTCCCACTGAAACCCAACTGTTTACATTGCAGATAAAGAATAAGGCTTATAGACTGGAGAAGTAAAATTGTATTGTTGGGTTCTTAACTTCCAATTGGATTTTCCGTGGGTATTTTCCCCTGGAGCCTGGAATGATCTGGACGTTAGTATAATTGCTAGAGATAATGGAGGGTAAATCTAACCAGTGCTGATGGGGTCCTGATGGGGTCCAGCAGAAGGTTATTAGGAGGGCTCATTAGTGTACGACTGAAATGAAAGCAGGTCTTAGGTCTGATTCTGGCACTGACTGACTGGCATTTGTCTTCCAACCGGAGTCTTGCACGGTCTAGTTTCAAAAGTGGGCTTTTTCATTTGGCAGAGAGGGAGAGAGGCTTACTGTTAGCCTTATGGTCAGATAGTTCATTGGCATGCATGTGAAGACGGGGATTCCAAGTGAGTGTGTAAATGGGGGAGGGCATTGGCAGGTTGAGAGAGAGAGAGGGTGTGTGTGTGTGTGTGTCCAAAATGGTTTTAATTGTTTAAACTTGGCATATAGGGAAGGAGATATAATGAGTGATAATCATTTTAATTGGCAGAGAAATATGATGGTTCTAAATGTGTTTATGTGGTAGTTATTGAGGAGATCCTTGCCAGGTAAAGCTTGACTCAATCTGCTCTCCAATCAGTTTCAATTCTATGTACAATACATCTGTCATACTGAGTTAATGGTGTGCTTCCATTTACAATACAATCTACCATGATCCTTTATAATGAGTTCTGGATATCATGCACACCCCTTATATCAACAAACCAATGAAAAACAAGAACAGCTACGCAAAACATCAAAGCAATGTATTTCCATTTTATTAATATTATACATAGTTGCTCAGACACGTGTATATACAAATACAGACCTTTTGATAATTTTTTGTCAGTTTTTCGTTCTCGTTTATATACTGGAAAAAAAGCAGGTCGGTCGATACTTCTGCCCCCCAAAGAGGATCAGAGGAGAGGAGGGGGTGGGGGTGAGGGGAAGAGCAGGGGGTGGGGGTGGTTACAAGCACAAGAGGAGTACGCTCAATGGGATTTGATGCACACAAATGAGTGGTTCTCAACACATAGGGAACGGGAGTAGGTGGAAATTTGCCCTACAGTCTGATCTATGATCAGTCTAGCCAGTGTTTTAGCGTTTCCCCCCTAATGGTTTAGGTTGAGCTAGGGAGAGGGTAAGCTGATCCTAGATCTGTGCCAATGGACAACTTCTACCCAGACCAAGTAATGACTTAGCTAAGCTAAAGTATGTAGTCTGGCAGCTAGGCTATGGTGAGGAGGGTGGGGGTTCAAATTCCAAAACAGGGAGAGAGTAAAGGCCCCTGGGTAACCTCTGTGCCACCAGCACCCACTCCATGGTGGGGGAGGATGGCAAGGGGTGTTGTACACAGATGGTTCTGGCCTAAGGCATGGGAAAACCTCTTTGTTGCCAAAGAGAGTTGCCGTGTCCCATTCAGTGCGGCGATAGTAAATGAGACACACACACACACGCTGGAGTACTCTCTCATGCACATTCTTGTGTAAGATGCATATGAACACATATATACACACATGCTTGTTTACACAAACATGCACACAAACTAGTTAGCACAGACAAACCTTTTCCTCACACACAATGATAGAGACTCTCTCTCTCACACACATACTGTACACAAACACACATTAAAGAGGGCATGAATAGTCAGAATGGACAGACTACAGCTATTTGGTAGAACAGTATAAAGTTACCAGAGGATTGATCCTCAAGGTTAAGGGGAAGAAAATAACAATTATCTCAACTACTAATGACCGTCCCCCTCTGTAACTCCTCCCCCCTCTGTAACTCCACCCCCCTCTGTAACTCCACAACAAGCCTGTATTATGTACTGTACATGTCTGTTTCTGTAGCCACACAGCTCATCAGCTAGATGACCTCATTTTAATGGGATGCAAAACACACAATATGACAGTGGGGAATAAAAGAGAGAATCCAACATTTAAAACAAAAGAGAGAAGAAATGTATGTTTTTCTTTTTTTAACATGTTTCGTTAACAAGTCCATGCACATGCCACATGAAACTGGCAAGATCCTTCCATTAAAAAAACAACCAAAAGTCCAGTCATGGCAAAACTCTGGGTTGGCCAACATGCTATCAAACGTTGAAGGCAAAAAAAGCACAAACACTGTTAATCTTGTCCACGTCTGTTCTGTTCTCTCTGTCTGTTCTGTATGGATCCTTGTGACGAAGTGGTGACGGTAGCTGTTGATTGATTGGTTGAAACATAGCTATGTAGCAGGTGAGGCCCCCATTGGCTTTAAGTCCAGCCAGCTGTACACAGGTACGCACAGGTGCAAAGGTACACACAAGTACTCATGCACAAGTACACACAAGTAAGCACAGATGTGCACAGCTTGTAATTTCTAGGCATTGAAGATCACGGTTCACAATGCACTTTTACTATACTCCCAAATATCCAGAGATTCTACTGTGTTCATTGTTTTGTTTTTTAGAAAAGACATACGAATCAAATTAATACTTTAATATCAAACACTATTTACATCAAGAGTTTTTGCTAATAATCATCATCATCATAACAATAATAATAGTTTTAACAATGAAGTGTCTATTTTTTTATTTTGTCCTCCATAAAGGTACAAAAACAGCAACTAATCTAACACTACATGTTATATGGTTGACTACCTCAGGATACACGGTATCCAGTTAACAAGTTGATCCTCATTTCCCAAGTTAACGTGTGTACAGAATAAACCATGGTAATAATAGTAGCAATAATGATAAAGAGTAGTACAGGTAATTATAATAGAATACAATTAAAGCTGGTCTTCCCAAAAAAAGTGTGGGCTATAACGTTAAGTCGATGAAAGGCGGCCATCTTGGATTGAACATGGTGCCCATCCCCTGTGGTGTTCTGGTGAAAATTAGTACCTCATTAAATGGCGTCATCTCCTGTTACTCTCCAAAGATGAGCTGCTATTCTACTGTAATAGCATTGTTACCATAGTATGAAAACAAATATGGCCGAAAGCACACTCAACCCTTCAGGAGAAGAATATCGAAGGCAGCCGAGAAAAATCTATAACAAAATAAATCGAAACAAAACAAAACATGCCTTGGGGAGAACGGTAGTACTTTAAGCAGATGTGTATATGCCATTTTTATCTAGTGTTTTTAAAAAGGTTGTATTGGGTGGTTTTTGTTAGGCACTCCAGTCATATTTGCAACTTGTTCCCTCCTTCACATCTCTTTCTTTCTCTCCTTATTTCCCTCTCCCCCATCTCCTTCACTCACCAGCCCTCTCTAACTGCAAGGTCACTGAAGCTTTAAAAAACCCCAGGGTGAAATGTACACCCTCCCCCCGAGACCCCCCAGGCCTTCCAGACATCTATTTTTAATAGCAGAAATAACTCCCTTTACTCCACAACATTGGGTCTGCATGCCTGTCATTTTGAACCTCATTAAAGGGTCACTTAAGCCCGTAACAGTAGGAGTGGTAACTAGGCACGTAACTCTCTCTCTCTCTCTCTCTCTCTCTCTCTCTCTCTCTCTCTCTCTCTCTCTCTCTCTCTCTCTCTCTCTCTCTCTCTCTCTCTCTCTCTCTCTCTCTCTCTCTCTCTCTCTCTCTCTCTCTCTCTCTCTCTCTCTCTCTCTCTCTCTCTCTCTCTCTCTCTCTCTCTCTCTCTCTCTCTCTAGCTCTCTCTCTCCTACTCTCTCTCTCTCTCTCTCTCTCTCTCTCTCTCTCTAGCTCTCTCTCTCTCTCTCTCTCTCTCTCTCTAGCTCTCTCTCTCTCTCTCTCTAGTTCTAAGCACCTCCATCCTCTGAAAGGAAACCTGTATCAACAGACCTAATTCATGTATCTGTGACAGTATTTCCATTTTCAAATCTCTCCAGTTATGTTAATCTACCATCTGAGCCTGTGTGAGTCTAAGGAAGTTGAATGTCATTATAAAACCGTGCAATATAGAAATAGAGGCTAAACAAAACGTGGCCAAACTAAATTGCTCTGCGTTCCAACTTGATGTTAAAGGATATTTTCTCTATTAACATACTCATTGCGAGTTGATTAGATTGAATTATGTGGTTGTAAAATGAATGGGGTCTGGTCAGTGGAGAACAGGCTGCCTGATATAATGGACTGTAGCTACAGCATTTGACTAATGGCTGCTGAATCTGAGGTTTGAGTTGAAGTTGTGGTTATGCCTGAGTGATAAAGACTTGTGGAAAAATACAGTAGAGCAACACTGTTTCCTACATGTTGGTGCCTCCTTACTGGGTATACTGAATAGCTATGCTGAGAGACGATTCCATCTGTCAAGTTCTGCAATACATCTAAGTGAACTATTGATAAGCAATTGTAGGACAAATATGTAGTTGCGTGGTAGGGAAGTGGTATTTTGTAGTGTTGTTTTTGAAAATGGTGAGAGAGGCAGCTTTCTTAGCTGTTGATACAGACCCTAGAGCTAGACTCGCTTTCTTCTCTACACCATTAACATTAGCTTTCAACAACACAACATCTCTCCACACTCTGATACATACATTTATTTTCTATAACCATAGATGACATTTAGATCATCAGCAAGAGAAGGCATAGTATGTAAGGAACAACGCTCAAATGTTTTTATAACAAACTGAATCTAAACTGCAATCAGTGAGGGTTCAGCTTGAAGTTGAGAGTCTTGTTTTTATTGACAATGCATCGTCTGGCACAAAGGAGCAATTACAGATGAAGTCAATGAATAAAGCACAACATGTCCTACTTGTCTGCTGCTCTTACATTGAGTAATCTTTCAAATAATTGATATTTTATCCTAGCGACGGTCCACAAAGTGTTGGACGAAAATGTTTGATTTGTCTTTTATTTGTGTATCAAGGCAACATTTTCTTGACTGTACCAGGCCATTCTCTACACACACAAGGGCGGTAAATGACAGCAAACCTTCATCAAAGAGGCCAAGGGACTCAACGCATCTGACTCATTCCCATACCCTCCTACTAAACATGTTCTACACTGTATCTCAACTGATACCTATGACTCTCCTCTATCTCTAAAACCCAACAAAAAACACCTATCTACATCCACCTGAACCAGAGAGAGGTGAATCTGTAAAGACTAGGAGATGTGAGTCCTACCCATATCTGATCTCTTGTTCTCTGTCTACAAACGAGCTAAAACCACCATTACGTACTGTGTATTACTGCTTTACAACCTACCAAAAGAGCTACTGCTAAACTGTAATTGTAAAAGTGTGTGTGTAGGTGTGTGTATGTGAGCGATGCAATGAATCAGCATGATGTAAAGTGATGTCAGAAGTCATAGGAAAACAAGAATCACTAAGTGTCAAAAACAGGGATTTGGCATCTTAGTTTACAGTTTTAAGAGGGAAACAGTCTCTCCCGCTTCCAACATCAACTTTTTCAAACTCACTGAAGGAGAAAGACCACTTAAATATCTGGAAAAAAATAGAGTGTTCCTTAA